>NW_019384660.1:273045-335926 GCF_000671375.1 Centruroides sculpturatus | reverse complement strand
ATTATATTTTTATATACAAACACCTAGAGAAAAATATCTGCAATTTTCTATAAGAATTCTCTTCAATCGTACCCAAGAAGGATCTATGAGCAGATTACCAAAGAAAAATATGTCGATCTCGTGCCAATTTTATTTTATTTTTATGTTATCGAAAGAAAGAAATAATAATAATAATATAAATAAAATTTTAAGTTAAAACTGTACATACCAATCGAGTATATTTCTTTTTCTTTTAAGTAAACCGAGATTAAATGGTCCTTCTTAGAGGATACACGATATATTTAAAGAGAATTGCACGATGAAGGGGGGCCCACAACAATATACAGTTGCCAATTTTTATTATCATTATTATTTTTTTAGTTATATATATATATATATTTTTTTTTTACACATGTATAGATGAAATCCCGCGTTAGACGAGCTAATACTACTTCATAAATACAAGCTATTTACTATAATAAGCAACGTAGAATATTTAGATGATTATTATGATTTTTTTTTTTTGTTTTATCCACACATATTCAATACGAGAAACAACAGATTTAAAAAGACAATTTTTGCTTTTCTGCCCGGGGATAAATTATCATTGAAGTGCAATTTTTTTTTTCTTTTTTAAATTCGATTCGACTAATTTCTAGGTGCATTTTTTGGGCTTTCTTTCGAAATTTCATTAAAATTATGAACTAGTGCAATCAAAAAGAAATATACTAAATCTGATTACACGAAAGAAGGCATTTTTCGTGAAAGGGAATCAACTTTTCAAGTACTGTTCTTAAAGGATTAAGCTTGTTTTTTAGATTAAACCTTAATTAATTTTTTAAGAGAAGCTAAACAATTAAAAAAAATCACGATTACATTTTAGATAAGTAAGATTTTTATCCTATTTTATTTAAAAAAAAGAGAGAAAAAAAAATTAATTTCGATACAAGACAGCTTTCTCTCTCATCTCTTTTCTTATTTAGGAAGAACAAACTAGTAATTTCTTTTAATAAAATTAAAGAGTGGAAGCTATTCGATTGTCGACTCTCTAGAGAATTACTGTTTAAGTTGACCAGTAATAAATTTTAGTGGTTTAATAAACACAAAATAATTTCCTCCTCCACTTCTTTACCTGTTATGTTTACGTGCTGTTTACACGGAAGTTAATTGGCGACATCAACGAACTGTAAATATTTTAGAAAGAAATGTAATGTTATATTTCCATTTTCTAACAGAAAAACTGAGACTTTTCCTATTTTATACGGCCTTAAATATTTCATGAGATCGAAAATATATTTTATTCTTTAATACTTTTGCTTGCTTTCAGATTCGTTCTTCTTCCGTACGGATTGTGTTTATGTATAAATATTTAAAGATTAAAAGTAAAAAAAAAATGTCGAAATTCAATAAATAAATAAAATCGAAAGCAAATATCATCAAATTTAGAGAATGAAGTTAATTTTAATCTTCGGTATAGCGACAGAAAACGGTCAGCAACCACACCCTGACAGTTAGTAATTGGATAGTTTCGATTCGAGAACAATGTACTTTAGAGCTTCCTCCTTTTTTTCGAGTGGCACAATTTAATTTTATCTATTGCAACTTTCCTATTCGGAGAATAAAGTAGGAAACACATTTTAAAGGAAGGGGGAATCGAAAAATGCCTTCTTTCTAAATTTAATCCTGGGTTTGGCAGCTTCTCTAGATAGGCGTGTGCGTTACTTAGACAATGGCGGTGACAATTGTCAGTAACACCGACAGTTCGATACTAAAACATCGATTTATGACTAACAAAAACATTTTTAGGCACATCAGACGAAAATTTACCCAACACCACGACATTAAACGACAAAAATGTTGTCGCCCGGTTGTCCAGAACGGGCTTTTTTAAGGGGGAGAAAGGACTCACCGCGTAAACACGGAAACACGGGATTCTACCTTTTATTTTCCGTCTCCTCGAAAGACAAAAGCAAAATTTCGATGGTCCCTCGACGCTACATCTGATTTCCGAGGTTCTAAGGTCTGGCGAAGACAAACTCGTTGTAGTGGTTCCAGCGATTTTCTTCGGAATCCATTCCGGGTTTCATAGGTTCTCCCACACCACCGGAAGCAGTACCGGAACCAGCTGCGGTTAAACATCTGAAACCGGCCTCTTGTAAACAATCGAATGCCTGTTCTAACGAATTGTGCTTAAGAAAGAAACGCGCCGTGTAACGATCTTCGGTGCCACGATCGGGATCTCTACTCTCGTTTAACGTCTCGCCAAAGACTTCACGGCATATTGTCACTTTCCCAGCCACAAGGATGCGGGTCAGTTTTCTAAATTTGACATCGGCCAGACCGTCTCTGCCGAAGGCGAACGTCCCTCTGTAGCCTACTGTTACGTAACCTGGTTGACCTACCACCGATTGGCTCTGGTGAGACAGCCTGGATGCTGGAACCATTTCCACACCAGCGGCCATTTCTGGAAGGTTGAAGTATTCCGCTTCGTTTCTCAGTCGATCTCTTTCGTGAAAATTCTCGGGTAGGATCATTTTCTGATTTCGTAAATAGTCCAATACGTAGCGGAACAATACCCCATCTCTGTCGATGAAGTATTTACCTTTCGAATCCTTCATCACTCCCTGTCTTCCTTTGCTTCCGAACATTTGGGCTAGCAGAGAATTCGGTTCTTTAGTCAACGTTGCCAGTGACGTTGTGTAAAAAACCCCACCGACATTTAGCTCGATCACTGCTGGAAAATGGGAATTATCTCCCACTCCACCATTTGCTGCGGATGCGGACATCCTGCTCGGTGGCTCCGAATTTTTCCTTACAATTATCTCTCCAGTAGTTCTTCCATCTTTAGCTTTTCTGTTTGTGACACTTGGTAGCGTTCTTCTCGATCATTTTTACTCAGACGTTAGCAGACCGCTTGGCTCTATGCCAGATGGAGGTGACTACTGTCAGGCTACTCGCTATTTGTAGGCACGGATCGATCTGGATGCTGCCACAGAAACCGAGTGTCGACATCTGTCGGTTAGTTATAACAATTTTTATAATAACACAAGAAAAATCTCACCTTAAAAAAACCAATTTTAAACTCGTCAACTGGACGTAAATAAATCCAGCATTTTCACTCCAATCGTTAAAAAAGAATTTAATTATGATTTTTAAGGAAAATATTAAAGAGCGAGCAATCATTTTATTATTAAGAGTTTCAAACATCCGCAACTTTAAAACTAGATTTCTGCTTAAGTCAACGACCTAAAACCAGTGCAACAACACGAAAACGTCTAAGAATAAAAATACTTTTAATATTTCAGATTGCTTTCAGAAACTTTTAATGTTTGAAATCTGAAAAATCTGCCAAAAAATATCATTTATTATTATTAAAAAAGTTCAAAACTTGGCAACAAATAACTATAAACAACAAAAAAAATAAATAAAGAATTCAGTCTTCATCCAAAAAATTTTTTAATATTAAAAAATTAGACAGATGCAAATATACGATGAGATATATTTATAAAATATATCTTATTTTTTTTTTTAACTTAATAAATTTACAAATTTAAAGTTTTACAATATGCATTAGCAATATGATTCTGGTAAGTGACAAATATTACCAGAAGAAAAGTAGCAAAATATATAAAATTTTCAAATGCAAAGTTATTAAGAAAAATACAAATAAAATATGACAAGTGACAAAGAAAAATCAGTAAAGGTATACAGTACAGAGCAATAAAATTAACAAAATTTCTTAATCGTCATCCATTATTTTTAGAATTTTACAATCATTAAATAATTCTAAAGGAATGTAATTAAACAGCTCAGCATATTTTCATTACAAATGTAAATAAAAACACTTCAATAAAATACATTGTTATTTATTAAAATTGATATTATAATTGACCAATTAAAAGCCGAAAAACAATTGTCTCTTAATTAAAATATTCAGTTTTAATTATCTATTGGGTTATTATTTAAGTCAATTTTTTAAATTTTATCTGTATTTAATTAAATTCTTAAAAAAAAATAAAAAGAATAAATTAATAGTATTTATTTTTAGTATAATTTTACTTGTAATTATCTTACATAATAAGAAAGTAATTTATAAAATAACAAATGCACATAAAGCTTTATAAATGATACTATTCAAAAGTCAATATATAAATTATTTAATATTTAATTAGATTAAAATATAATCCAAACTTAAGATAATTATTAATTATATTTAAATAAATATATGATTTTATTCACAATATAAAAATGAATAATTTCCAATGTATATTCTGTCTACTAATAGTTCTCTTGAATATAGAATTAATATTTTATTAAAGTTAAAAGTGTTTCCTGAAATTTACTTGGTAAATGCTTATTGTAAATTGTAATTACTATTATAGAGATGCAGAAAGTTAATATTAAAAATAATAATTTTTTACATTATGTTTTTTAAATCAAATTTTATCTACTATGAAAGTTAATCAGTCAATATTAGTTGATATGAAAATATGTGAAAATTTTAAAAGTACTTTTGGATGTAATGTTTTATATGGCACAACTAACATTTATAATACAGAAGTGTCTCAATTAATCAATCAAGAATACCTCTGATAATGAAAAACTCATATAACATGCAATGGTTGGTTCATATCAATTGATAAAATGCAAGAATTTAATTAAAATTTCTTTCTAAATTTCTAGAACTGTTTCAAGAACTGTAGATCACACATCCAACATTCATAAAACAAAATGAGCTGTACTATATTCTCTTGTCTCTATTGATAAAGTATTCTTTCCAGATAATGCAGAATCTCAGTTAAATGGAACTCTACTGTATTTATATACTTACTTGGGACTCTACTTAAAAAGTCAATTTTATTTTCATAATAATTAATAAACTTTTAAACTAAAACAAAATTATCTTGAGAAACAATAAAATTAAACATAAATTACACACAGAAAGCATAGAATACTTGCCATTAAACTGTAATCAAATATAAATGATTTATATTTTAGAGCATTTCCTTATTTAAATTTAAATTATTTAATTTAAGTTTGATCTATACAGTTTAAATGCAATTATTCTATAGATACAAAATATATTTCTAAGATTAATTTCATTCTTTTAGAAAACAGTTGTTAAATTTCAATGTCTTTGCAATGTTAAAATTGTATCAATGAAAATAAACTATTTATGAAAATATTTCAGAAGTTAATTTTTATAAAAATATTTTCTATCGATGTTTAAAAGAGAACTTAATTGAAATTTGTACATTGGCACAGTTAAATCAGTATCATGATTAGTTATTTATGTTTATTTTAGCTCATTTCCAAAAATAATTTTAGTCACAACACAGAAAATTTGTAAAAATAAAAAGCAATGTGGCATGCCTAAATCAATTATTCTGGTTAACTACATGCAGTAAAACTATTGTTTTAACTACAGAATCATATAATATACAAAAAATAAATTTTTTTCTGTTTGAATTTTTGATAATTTTAGAAAATTATCAATGTCTAAAACAAATTATATTTGTTTTTATGTAATTAAGTTTCTAAAAAGTTATATACCAGAGTTATGACTAATGCCTAACTATTTTAAGACAATACATTTATCATTATGATAGGTCATCTCATTGCAAATGAGAACATTCCCAAATAATAGATTAGCTAAAGAAAATTTCCGATCTCTAAAATCTGCAGATTTAATAAACTAAACTTTCTCCTGTGAGATTAAGTTGGGAAAAACTTAACATGTTTAATAATTTAAATAAATCCTATATTATAATATAAATAGTCACTTCCAAAATTAATCATCACTAATTGCAGAATGTTTAACACAAATACAAATATTGTTGTGTGTATTCAATGGCAAACACATTAAATTTTCATAGAAAGCTGCTTTATACAATGATATAATTTAACTTCTGCAAGATTACTACTTTTTTGAATATAAATTTATACAATTGCATATATTTAAACATGTTATTTAGTGTAATTACTTGTATGTAGTAGAGTCAAAAATAAGAAACTTTTAGCACAAGTTTTATTATACAACAGACAAATTCTTACACCACACTACCTTAAAAATAAGCTCCTTCTGCACCAACACACTTCTGCCAGAATCTTTACCATTCGTCAAAGAAGTCCTGGAAGTCATTTTTTTATATGTCTTTTAATAGTTTTCTTACTGCAATTTGCTCCTTATTGAAATTTCTATCCCTTCAACTTCTTTTTAGGTAACAGATAAAAGCCTGTGGAGGCATAATTATGGATTAATGAGAACTGTATTATGCCCTCTCAATCAGATATTTGATGACCAGAACTGACAATGATAACTATAGCAACCAAAACCTTTAAAAGATACTATAAAAAATGCAAAAAATGGCTACAATACTGCATTTTCAAATTTTTTGCAAATATTTTTCAAATGGTATAGATGCTAGCAGAAGTGCATAACTGCAGAAGCTGTTTATTTCAAAGATGGACTCCTGTAAATATTTTGAATGTAATTTTTATTATGTTAATAATACAAATTCAATTTATTTCTGATACTACTATGTATTGTTAGATATGATAATTTTCAAATTGTAATTTCACAGATTTCAGTTTTATTGATCCATGTATATCTGATCTTTCACAATGTTTAATTTGATCATTAATATTCAGTAGAAATCACTATGTACATGGAATAATACTATTATGTTTTTCTATTATCTATTTCTATCATTTTTTCTATTATGTTTTCAAGTATGTGTATAAAAATTTACTTATACAAACATTGATTCTGTTGTTGATCAACTAATGTAGTAGTTTTATTATTTATTAAACTGATACAAAAATACTGAAAAAATTATAAATTCACTCATTTTTCATGGTTAGAAAATGTAAAACATATTTCTGAAAGCCATACAAATGAAAGCACAAGCACAATCTGCTAACTTGTAAGTATAGAGGCAGCATGTCTACAGCTACATTTAATAAGATCCAACAATCATTAACAAAATGGCAACAGAAGTGTACATTCATACAATATTGCTGTACAGTTACAAAAATGGCATCATTTCTCAAAAATGTGTGCATGAACTATTGAAAGCTTATGAAAATAAAATCATATTAAAAAAAATACTATTAATAAAGATATGAGAAATTTCAATCAGATGAATTAAATTTTGTGAATTTTCCGATGGTTTAGCTGTTTTATATGTTGATTTAGTGAACGTCTCTTCAATCTGAAAAATCTTTCTGGTAGACTACCTCAAAGCCAATTCAGGTTATAAACTCCTTTTATTGTTTTTTACAGATGAATTTTGAGCTAGGTTAATTTACTAGCTCCTCCTCAGTGCTACAAAATAAATTTTAATTATAAAAATTGATAAAAACAATGTGAGTAGCTAATGTTACAACAAAATTAAAAAACACATTTCATAATACCTTAAGAGTTTCCATGAGTTTCATATGATCTAATTTTCACACTTATATGGTACTTTTAGTCCCGTTTACAATATTTTTACTACCTTATAAAATTACTCAAAGGGCTTGTATCGTGTATTGTAAAAAAAAGGCACTACTTGCTAAAAGGAGTTTATAATTGGCTGTGAAGTAGTCTACCGGAATGATTTTTCGGATTGAAGGGACGTTCACTAAATCAAGAATTAAATTTTGTTGACTTTAATGGCCCATTTATGAAACTGAATGATGACTATTTGAGAATGTTGCTGGAATTAAAATCCACAAAGGATAACTCAGAAAATGACATAATTTCCACACACAGATTAGTCATCTATTATTAAGTACTTGTAAAAGCTGGGTAACATGTGGAATGAAGATATCTAGTTTGGACATCAGTTAATACAACAGAATATATTGCATGTGCTTCATTGCTGCATAATAAAAGATCAACAATTTTCTAAATACAATAATTACAGAAGATAAAAAATAAATGATTTAAGATATTACTCATAAAAGATCATGATATGAAAGAAGGGAAAGTAGCCAAAATTATGGAAAAATTACACTTGCAAATCAACACATCAAATGATATTCTGTTGTTACTGCAGAGATATTGTCCAGTTACAAGTTGCTAAACAAGATGCAAATTATCAGCATGGATATCTACTGTAAGTAGGTGGACCACTTAAATGTTGTACAAAGGAAAACAAATTAGCACTGCCAACAAAAAAGGTTTGTTTTCTACCAAAATAACAACTTGTGTGTGGCAATACAGAAACTGCAGAAGCTGGGCATAGGAGATCATAAGTCATCCACTGTACAGTGCTACAGCTAAAAAAGCAACCATAAAATATTCATCTGTTTCATTTTCTGAATAATTTCACTTATAACAAGAAATATCAAAAAGCAAGCATATACAAGATAAATCAACAGGAAAGAATTGCTGCTAACAATGACAATTGTATTCTTATTAAATAAACCTTTTGTTGCTCATAAGAATGTTTATTTATGTGTCACGTTTTCCCACTACTTTCATATCAATATACTACAATATATTTTTTTTTACCTCTGATGATGATTTCTTAATTCAATGTTATGATAGATGTATGACTGAGGCAGTAAAAGTGTCAGCCTGCAATTCTGGGGACCCAGAATCTAATCTAGCAGGCAAAAAACATCAGGAATTTTTCATGGGTGCTCTCTCTTCTAAATATTTCAGGCCTGACCCTCATCATCCAATCAGCCCAACCCAAAAAAAGCTATCTTGGTAACCACTGGGTAGAAAAAGTTAAAAAAAAATTTAATGATTCTGTAAAAATAAAAATCTCATTCTAAATTTAAAATATTCTAAATGAAAAACATACCATTTATTTTTCAATTTTTAAAAAATAAATAAAACATGAATGTTTAAATTCACAAATAATTGATCTTAACCTAACATTTGTCAAGATACTGGAATAGAGTGAAGTTGATTGAAAGTTATATAAAATTTTTGCTAAACACAATATAGAATTCAAAAATTAAAATACAGGCATTCCTCACTTCAAAAATGTAAAATTTGTTCTATGTAAGCTCTTTATAATACAAAAATTTGTAAATTAAACATCTGTTTCTATTCACTTTTAATTACAGTAATACCTCAACTTACGTGAACCCAAAGTTATGTGATTTTCAAATCTCATAGATTCATCTTTTGTTTGAGCGCTACGCAACTCTTGATTACTCATTCCCCCACACTATTGTTCAGCTTAGATGTTTGGACATGTCGCGCGGAATTGATGTATAGCTACAATTTATTTTGTGTTATTTATTTCTGTGTTTGTTATATCTACAGAGACTTGAGAGACTCTATATGTCATCCAGATGAAGTAGATTCTTATGCATCAAACAAGAAAAGAAAAACTTTATCTTTGGAATGTAAAGTTAACAGTATTATTAAAGACTTCAATACAAAAATGAAAATTTGTGAATTGGCAAAGAAATTTGATCTACCGGAATCGACGGTCAGAACAATTATAAAAGGTAAAGAAAATATTCTCGAAGCTGTGAAAAATGCTCAATCTTTAAATTAAGCATCATTCGTAAACATCACGGCATTATCACTGAGATGGAAACTGTTAAAATTATAGTGTGTTAATCAAGTAAATGTGAAAAATTGTCCTGTTGATCAGAACACAGTGTGCTCTCAAGCTAAGCTGGTTTTTGAGAGATTGAAAGAGGATGCTGGAGAAGTGGCTAAAGATGAAGAGTTTAAAGCTAGTAACGGTTGGTTCAGCCAATTCAAAAGTCGCTGTAATTGGCATAGCATTGCAGAAAGTGGAGAGGTGGCAAGTGCTGATAAAGAGGCTGCGTCTTACTATCCAGAGAAATTCAAAGCTTTGATAGATGAAGGTGGCTACTCCAGCCAAACTATATTCAACATAGATAAGACTGGCCTGTTCTGGAAGAAGATGCCTAAAAGAACTTTTATCATGCGTGAAGAGAAAACCTTTCCAGGTTTTAAGGCTGCCAAAGATCGATTGACAGTGATGGTTGGTGCGAATGCAGCTGGTGATTGAAGTTAAAACCTCTCTTAGTTTATTGCTCAGAAAATTCAAGAGAATTGAAAAATAAATCAAAAGCTGGCTTGCCTGTGATTTGGAAGTTGAATCGTAAAGCTTGGGTGGCAGCTTTCCTTTTTCAGGACTGGTTTGGTCATCACTTCATACCTGAAGTTGAACGTTATTGCCAATCTAAACAAATTCCATTTAAAGTGATGCTAATAATCGACAACGCATCAAGTCACCCCCCTGCAACTTTAACTAATTTTGACCCACGTGTGAAAGTTGTATTTTTGCCACCAAATACAACCAGCTTGTTTCAACCGATGGATCAGGGAGTCATCAAAACATTCAAAGCTTATTACATGAGATGATCGTTTGCACATCTGCATGAAGCTATGAGACAAAACAACAAGCTCTCTGTTAAAGACTTTTGGAAACATTTTTTTATAAATTATTGTTTTCTTTAGTCTCCAGACCCAATTAAAAATAATTTGTATGTATTTATATGAGAAATTATACCCCAACTTATGCTTGGTCCCACCTATCAGTAAAGGCTGTAAGTTCGGGGTATTACTGTATAAGAAATTTGAATATTACCTGGTCTTCTTATCCATTTTCCATCAAAATATGTTAATATGAAATAATAAACTAAACAATGATAACATTTACTTACTAATTTAGTCTATTATAAAAATCTCTATAATTATTAAATAATTACATCAATATCGTATTAAAATGACATAATTTGCTTTATAACAACTTAACATCTTAACAACACAATCTTTTTATCTCTTATGTTGATGGTTTTTCATTATTTTTTATGAAAATAATGAAATATAAAATAGAAAAAATTCTATGACAACAATGGGTGAACATTTCACTGTAACCTTCATACAGTTCCTTTGAGCAATTGTGTTGAAATTATGCTCGAATAGTAGGTTTTATCTGGAAAAATGCTATAAACTGATATAGGCATTGTTCTGTTTTCAATCAAGTGATTGTAAACTTATTAAATTTTAAATAGAAATTTAATTAAATTTAGCAAAAGATGGCACCTAATGTCTGCCTCTAATACCAATTATTTAGCATTTAATTAATAACAGTATTAGTAATGTATCCTGATATAATTCAGTAATTGTTTGGCTTTAAGAAATAATTCTTTAATAAGATGTCAAATAATAGAATGTTGTAAAATAAGATACCTATAATGCAAAAAATACTACACACAATAAAGATTACACTAATTTATTTATTATTTATTGGCTCACTAATTGCACATTTTTATAAGCTGAGATGCCTTTTCTTTATACATCATCTAGTAAACATGTTTTTGTAATAGTGGAAAACTACTGTTTTTTGGAAATGTTGTTATAATGATGTATTTTAGAACCAAACATTTATAAATAAAATATGCATTAATCAGGCTTAAATATAATTCTTAAATCTTTCATAAAATTTTTCTTGAAGAAAAAAATTATCTAGACAAAGAAATATCTTTTTGAGTTACCTTCTAATAAGAAAAGCTTAATTGTATTTAATAAATTCATTAGCTAATTTTTTGTTAATAATAATTCAAATTATAAATTAGTTTTCCTTTTACACATTAATTTTATAAATATATAATAGAGAGGTTGCGGGTAAAGTTTTCAATAGGAAAACATGTACAGTACATCAGATGGTCAGCGCTGCCTTCCCGTAAGCCTGTAAGTTTGACAATGGCATTTGGAACATTGAGCATGATTCCACTGACGTTCCAAATGCCATTGTCAAACTTCTAGGCATACAGGAAGGTGGTGCTGAATGTCCAACTTACACGTTTTTGCATTGAAAACATTGGCTGCAACCTCTCTATTATTAATTTTTGGATTTTGTATTGTTATTCGAAAGTTATTATTGTGTTACGAATAACTTATTTTTATACATATATTTGAAAAGATGTGATATAATTAATTAATTATAAAATATCCTATTTTATCAAATCATTATCATCAAACTTTTCTATCTATTTCATGTTTTTAGTTTATAGTTATTAAGGTTTCAGTTATTTGAAACATTATTAAGAATTATAGTATAAGATAATATATTTAAGAGATATTTATTCTTTTACTATAATTTTGCTTAAATCTGACTTTTGAATAGTACTAAAAAACAATTGGTATAGAATTCTAATAATAGACAGTATTATACCAATTGTTGATTTCTCATTATTTTTAAAGGAATTTCCAATGAATAAATATAATAGAAAAAACACCATAAGTATTACAAAATAAAAATTTAACAATTTTACCCATTTATAACAAATTTGTAGTCAGTATTTATTTAAAAAAATATCATTATTTTAAAGAATTAAAGTAAATATTTTTTATTCATGTATCTTTATAAAAAGAAGAAATTACTTCCTCAGTCCAAGTCAATATCACATTTTTGCTTTCTAACATGTGTAATTTAATAACATCAATCATTATCAATGTCTGTTTATTTATTATTTTCCATGTATCTTCTAATATATGAAAAACGTCATCATAACTTTCCACTTTATTTCCAATGTACACATGGTACCCAACTATTGCACCAACTACAGCCAATGGTATGAGAATCAGTGTCATAAAACAAGATATCCAAGAACCTGAAAATTTTTAAAATTATTTAATGGTATAAAAAGATTTACTAGTTTTTAAAATTAGTTTAATGACAAAATTATAACTACAATTCTACTTTAATATTTAGTAATAAACAATTAAAAATCTTGAAATATTATAAATATTAACTTAAAATCTAATAATTTAGATAAACACACAATTCTTTTTTTTCAAGGATAATAATTGAAAATTGTTATGTTTTAAACAAAATCAAAAATTAAAACTATCATTAAGATTAATAAATTTGCAGAAAGAAGGAATACCAAAATTAATATTAATATTTAATATTAATTTTGGTAAATAAATACTTACCAAATAAATATTTAATTTTGGTAAATAAATACTTACAAAATAAATACTTAAATATTTTGAAATTAAAGTTTTATGTAAAATTAAAACAAAATTGAAACTAATGAAAGCAATTAAAGACTGTCTGTAGATGTTAATTTAATGGTAAGCAAATACAAAAATAGTAATAAATATTGCAAGGACTTTTCAGTATGTGTGATGCTTATTAATTTTTATTTTTACATGTATATATATCATTAAATTAACACCTACAAACAGTGTTTATTTGTCATTTTATTTTATTTATAAACATAGTGTATGTTATCACTTTTATGTTACCAAAGAAAAAACAATAAAAATGACAAGAGTTAATAAATAAATATAAAACATCTAATTTTTAGAAAACTGTCAGATCACAATTGAATTACACGTCCTGTAATATAAATAAAGATTAGATAAGAGTTAGTTATAATTCTTACAACAAAAATAACCATCATAATTTAATACATTGATGATAAAATTAGTAATGTTATAAATGTTGTATGATGCTAAACTGTTAAATATGAGATGAAATTTTGTCTTTAATGTAATTTTTATATTGCAATTTTAAACACCTCTTATTTTGTTCCTCTCAGAAAAAAGCTACACTGTGTTCATCTAAAAATTTCATAAATTAAATTGTTGCAATGTGTTTTGAACTAGAAAAAAAATACAAGTTTTGTTCAATTTTAAAAAATATCATCAATTTTGTAAAAATGTTATCAGAACTTATTGCAAATTCTATTAAAAATCAATATTTTCTCCTTATAAAATTTTAAATTTCATTTCTGATAATTTAATATATTGTGTTTTGACTTTTTAACAGTGTATACTTTTATAAATAAACTATTATCTGAAAATTATTATATTGCAGTTTTATCTCAAATAGTTTACTCTCGATATAAATCAAATATACTTATCATAAAAGATAATCAACTCTGCCTCTTTTGTAAGGAAAGTAAATTTGATATTACTGTTTATGGAGTGCTACTATGTGATTACTCTTCACATAAATATTTTATTTAAGCTATTTTAAAATTTTAGAAGTTTGTGTTTCATATTTATACATTCATTGAAAAGAGTTATGCCCCAAAAAGGAGACAGTGAAATCAAATGAAACTTTATTACTGCAAACATAATGATGATGTTAATAAATGACTGTAATATCAAAGCAAAGGAACAATTTCCTGTAAAACAACCATACAATTTAAAGGAATTTTTAATATCTTGTAGAACCTCATCTTGTCTGAATGTATGTGATGACACAGTCATACATGGAGGCACAAAAAGTACCATATGTTATCCTGTGATGAATCTGTCCACAGAGATTGCAGATTCCTCACACTTGTAGACAACTGGTAACCCATCTAGTCTCACAAATGCTCAAACAACAAATCTGGAGATCAAATAAACCAAGCAAGTGTGGCAACATGACAGACATTCCTGCAAAACTCTAGATGTGTAGCCATGTAAATTCTTACTGAAAAATGACTATTTGCAGCCCTATCACAAAGAGCAAGGCATAAAAATGTAGAGTTTCCTAAAAGACTTTGATAGCACAGCATTATTGCTATGCTGTCAAAATCATTTGTATCACTATTAGTAATAATTGATTGTCATACTAAATGGCTATGCAAACCAGTATATTAGCAGTGAGGGCAGTGTACCATTCATGAGATTAATGGTACACTGCCCTCACATAAAAATGAGATTAAGTCACTACTGGTTCTCCACATTTTACCATATGGTAGAATGTGGATTATCTTCCATTCCCAAACAGAACCAAGATTTGTTGCTAAAGGCAACATGTCTTTAGCAACAAATAGTCCATAATGAGCATGCCTCTCTGTTAAGGCACTATTGCAAACAAAGCTGATGATGTTGGAGTGCTAACAGAAGGATGTGTAGCAGTTGTGCATATAAATCTGCTTCTGCTAGTTATCTGCCAATGATAAAAAAGACATGGTTCTGTATCAATGCTTCTGACTGTCTTTGAATTATGGACCAGAGATGACAGCTCTAAATGGTAAACCAGAAAAGACAATCATCTGATCACATTTCTTGGTCTGCCTGGTATGTCCAGAGCCTGCCCACCATGTGTGTGCACAATCACATACATAGCCATTGCCCCAACACCAACTCATAGTCAGATTACCTGATGCCCAGATGTGGGAAATTCAGCAAAACAGTCATCCTGCTTTCCTCAGTCAAATGATGTGGTCTTTCTTGAACTCCATCAGTTGTCTGTATTGACTGACTTTGTACAGACATGCCTATCATTTGAAGCCTTCCAAATAACAAATACTACACTGAAAATATTTTATAGAGTACTGGGATAGCAATTTTAGGACATTCTGGTGATATTATATGGCATGTAATCAGATCACAACTGTAATGAGCTATCATTTATTGTAACATCCTCACAATGTCAGGCTACAATTTTTAATCATAATTTTTATTTTTTTAATTTGAAATATATGCTATCCACCTCAAATTAGTAGTGACTTGCCCCTGTACATCATACTTTTTCTTTAAAAATAAAGTTGTGCCAGTCATCTATATAAATCCTTTCAGGGGAAAATTTTTGAATTGAAATAATGTGACATCTGATGCAAACTGGAAGTTCTTATATAGTTAATCGAGGCCTCCTGCTTCTAATATTTCCACATTTGATCTTGATTTTCATGTATCTAACTCCATTCTCAAGGTTAAGAAATGGGTGATGGACAGACGAATGACAGTGGAAATTTATAAGTATATAATATTTTTCAAATTGCAGCCCAATCATTTGCATATCTGTCTAAGACAAAGCTGAATGTCAAATTTTGCAGTAATTGAACAATTTTATCTGGGTGCATAACTTTTTGATATAAATGAAAGCATACATTCACAAGTTTTACAATTAATATATGAAAGTAATGGAAACTATTCATAGTTTAAAAATCTGCTATAATTTAAACTTAATAGTAATTTCAATAAGAGAATTTGAATAACAACTTATTATTGTAATAATAATTATGTTTATTGCTATAAAACTAATTTATCTATTGTGATTTTAAACAACCATGTATGCATTTTTACCTGATTTCTTATTTGCTTGTTGATTATATATAATACCATTTAATTCTGCACCTGTTAAAAATAAGATAATATTAAAAATTTACATTTTTATTTCTAATTTTAATTATACATACACACGTATATATAAATACTTAAACAAAATTACAAAGAGATTCAATTAAAATGGAATAGTAAAATGAGAAACTCAGTTACAATACAACCATTGATAACATTGCTGACAAAAAATACAATGTTTTGTAATTATAAATTCATAAAAACTTGTAGAAAATCTTTTATTTAATATTTTTAGGAAAATGTTTTATTGTCAGTATTAAAAAAATGTAAAAAAATAAAATTTACAATTATTATTATTGCCTATCAAATAATGCCTAAAAAATAAGAAGCATTAATACAGAAAATACTATATTAATGCAAAGTTCCATAAAATCTTGTATATTATAAAAATGAACTAAAATGTGTTTGCAAAGTGTAAAAGGAATTCAGTTTACAATTCAAACAGTAAAATTCTGATTTAAAAAAGGTTTATAAAAATTAAAACCTAAAACTTTTGTGAAATATAAGATAATTTATGCTCATATGTTCTAAAATGGAAAAAATAGATTTTTTTTTCCATTGTTTCTTCCTGCCCTATGGGCACTAAGAGAGATTCTTCCATATCCATCATGGGTTCAACCAGGCCCACAACGAAGCAGCTGAATGGTAAAGGATTGAGTCCAACATATTCAGGACAGACTGCCCATAAAAGTCCAGAAGAGTTGTTCACCCAGATTTGATCCCAGGTCCCCATAGTAGTAAGCTGACACCTTAACTGTCTTGGCCATTTAGCATGTATTTCCTGTTTAATGTACAATGTTTATTGCAATTTTTATTTATTTTAGATATATTTCTGTTTCTGATGGTATTCAAATGATATATAATGTTTTTGAAAGATTATTATAAATTAAAAAACTTGTTTTTTCTTTCTGATTCAGCAAATTAAGAATTTTAAATATACATTAAAATGAAGTACAGATAATTTGCTCACATTTGTATTATTTGATAAGGTTATTTACATAGTATGTTTCATGTATTGATTTATTATTTTCTTTTAAAAATTTGTACTCTGGATAGTCAATTCAACCTAATTCTTTTAATCATTAATTCCAATAAAAATAATATTTTAATAATTAATTTATTGTTGGAGTGCTAACAGAAGGATGTGTAGCAGTTGTGCATATAAATCTGCTTCTGCTAGTTATCTGCCAATGATAAAAAAGACATGGTTCTGTATCAATNTGCTTTCTTATAATTATATTTTAAGAATTCGATTTTATTATTATAGTATTTAAATTTCATAATAATTATTATTTTATCAAATTGAAAGATCATTTCATTTAAATACAAATTCAATAAATGAGATATCATTCACAAAATTAAAAAGAAATAGGGATTCAATTTGAAATCCATTATACTAAGAAAGAGAATGTTAGATAGAAATATTTTTAATGTAGTTATAATAATTTTATTATTCAGCTGTAAATTTTATGAAATTTAATACATTAATTAATTATATTTTTAAAATTTAATTTTAGGAAGAAGAGAAGAGAAGAGTGGATGAAGAAAGAAAACGTTTAGAATATGAAAAAAGAAAGTTAGAACAAGAAAGAAAGGATAGAGAAGTAAATTTATTGAGTTATATTAATAATTTCAAATCAAATACACTTATTTAAATTAATTTTAATGAAATTTAATATTTGTAATTTTAGTAACATTAGGTTGAAATTAATTTTTTTTAAATTATTTTACTGTAATTTTGAAATATTTAGATTTTTATTGGAATTATTAATTCCAATAAAAATCTAAACCAAAATTTTAATATTAAAACCTTTTTATTTAAAGTATTTAGAAGTGAATTAAATGCATTAATTATTGTCATAGTCATTTATAGAATGAATTTGTTATCTACAGTTATTTCTAAAGATTATATACAGTTTTTTTAATGATACGATAATGATTTAATCAGAAATTTGCAAAAATGATTAATGTAACAAATTATTAAAGTATTAATTGAAATTTGAAATGAAATAAAATTCGTGTGTGTATGCACACAAATTTTATTTTATGAAGAAGGTATCTATTAAGTGTGTGTGTGTGTATGCACATGCACTTAATAGATACCTTCTTCATAGATACATACAAACTATTTATTTTATATTTTATATATAATTGTTACAGGTTTTATATTGAATTATGCATAATAAATGAAGAGGATAAATATCATTTATGACTTATCATTTCGAAAATTTTAATTATTACTAATTTGAAATTTTATTAGCTAATAAGAACATTAAGATATAAAAGCCTACTATTTATTTTGTATTGCTATAAAGTGTAAGATATAAAATAAATAAATAAATTTAAGTTGTTTTTCTTATATTCAAAATATATAAAAAGTCCAATGTTTAAAATTGAAAAAATTAACTTAATGCAACCATTGTCATAAACTTCAATGAAAATCTATAGTCTTTCAATTTTTTTCAAATAGTTAAATATGAGTTTTGGATAGTGAAAAATTGGAAAAATGGAAAAGATGTTCTATATATATAGAGGTTTCTATTGAAAACATTTAAACATATTATTAGTGAAAAATGAGAAAATGCATTGTCATACAAATAATAATAATGTCAATTACTTTAATATGACAATAACAATAATTGTTTGGTATACTTAAGTTTTGTTTATTAGAAAAATAAATTTCTGTTGATGTAGAAATTCATGATTATGTGACATCAATGAGCAATATAAATTTTTTTTTCTTGGGAAAACTGTTCTTTTGTTTCTTAGATCTTGACAAATTTTTATATTTTTGTACTTGACTGACTAATTTCAGATTCAAAATGGCCATTAATATAAGTTCATTATTTACAATAAATTTTTTGTAAGAATACTTCATCTTTTACTACTACTAATACTACTATTAATACTAATAATAATTAAATATAGAAATACTAACCTTCTTTTTCTGAAGTATCTTCTTTTTCATTGTTTTGCTCTTTTTCTTGTTGCTGTTGTCTTAATCTTTGCTCTCTTAATTCTGCCTTTCTTTTTTCTCTTTCTGCTTTTTTTATTTTTCGTGCTTCTTCTAATGCTCTTTGTTCTTCTGCTTTCAATGCAGCTTCTCTCTCTAAAAAATATTAAAAGCTAAAGAAATTTTAATTGAAATAATACTACTATTTTTTCTTCATACTCTTAAATATTATAATTAATTATTATCGATATTATTATTATAGAAATTAAAATCTGTATAATGTAAATCAATCATCACATAATAAATTACTACTACTGCTACTAATACATAGTGCCTAAGCTTTGAGGATCTTGACTGGTTCTTTCTCTCATCCCCTTTTTATATGCCTGTCATTTCAACATCCTTTTTAATATCATCTTTCCACTCACGAACAATATATCATCTGCCTCCTAGCCACTATTATTATTATTATTATTAAATAATTTCTGTTTAACATATCCATTACTACCAGCATAAACTGCATGTCCTGCTGATGTTAATGTTACATAATTCTATTTTTTCCTAATATTTTCAGTATTTCTGAGTTTTAAAAATTTTTTAATCTGCTATAATATCATCCATTTTTGAGGAAAGACCCTTCTCAGAATTTTATTTTCAAAGCTTTTGTTTCCAAGTGTTTGGAGAGAGATCAAGTTTCACATCTGTTCATTGCAATCAACAGTATTATTATTCTGTATATTTTAATTTTAAGACTGCTAAATATTGTTTTGAAGCTAGTATCTTAATGCAGAGTACTTGGCTCTGCTATTACATAGCCACAAATGAATTTCTTCAGTAACTATTATATTCATTTAGAATGCTTTTCAGTTGTTTAAAACTGGTAACTACAGTAGAGCGTCGATTATCCGAATCAATTGGGGACTGGGGTTGTTCGGAAGATTGATGTTTCAGATAACCGATTATGTACGAAAAAATATATTAATTAATTTATCCCATCTTGGCATTTTTCTCCGTTGCGTGTCGCTTCATGTTGAATTATCATCGATGTTAAGCCTAACGAAGACTACTGTATCGTTAAAAATTATTTTTTTATTTTGTACGAACAAAATAAATATATTGAAAAATATAAAAACAATAAAAATTATACTTCAGAAGTTAATTTAGTATCAAAAACGTAAAATATTTGAGTAGCCCAAGACATAGCCAAAGATTGCAGCGCCACAGCACTGGCGAAAATTTAAATTTGCCGACNTTATCAGAACTTATTGCAAATTCTATTAAAAATCAATATTTTCTCCTTATAAAATTTTAAATTTCATTTCTGATAATTTAATATATTGTGTTTTGACTTTTTAACAGTGTATACTTTTATAAATAAACTATTATCTGAAAATTATTATATTGCAGTTTTATCTCAAATAGTTTACTCTCGATATAAATCAAATATACTTATCATAAAAGATAATCAACTCTGCCTCTTTTGTAAGGAAAGTAAATTTGATATTACTGTTTATGGAGTGCTACTATGTGATTACTCTTCACATAAATATTTTATTTAAGCTATTTTAAAATTTTAGAAGTTTGTGTTTCATATTTATACATTCATTGAAAAGAGTTATGCCCCAAAAAGGAGACAGTGAAATCAAATGAAACTTTATTACTGCAAACATAATGATGATGTTAATAAATGACTGTAATATCAAAGCAAAGGAACAATTTCCTGTAAAACAACCATACAATTTAAAGGAATTTTTAATATCTTGTAGAACCTCATCTTGTCTGAATGTATGTGATGACACAGTCATACATGGAGGCACAAAAAGTACCATATGTTATCCTGTGATGAATCTGTCCACAGAGATTGCAGATTCCTCACACTTGTAGACAACTGGTAACCCATCTAGTCTCACAAATGCTCAAACAACAAATCTGGAGATCAAATAAACCAAGCAAGTGTGGCAACATGACAGACATTCCTGCAAAACTCTAGATGTGTAGCCATGTAAATTCTTACTGAAAAATGACTATTTGCAGCCCTATCACAAAGAGCAAGGCATAAAAATGTAGAGTTTCCTAAAAGACTTTGATAGCACAGCATTATTGCTATGCTGTCAAAATCATTTGTATCACTATTAGTAATAATTGATTGTCATACTAAATGGCTATGCAAACCAGTATATTAGCAGTGAGGGCAGTGTACCATTCATGAGATTAATGGTACACTGCCCTCACATAAAAATGAGATTAAGTCACTACTGGTTCTCCACATTTTACCATATGGTAGAATGTGGATTATCTTCCATTCCCAAACAGAACCAAGATTTGTTGCTAAAGGCAACATGTCTTTAGCAACAAATAGTCCATAATGAGCATGCCTCTCTGTTAAGGCACTATTGCAAACAAAGCTGATGATGTTGGAGTGCTAACAGAAGGATGTGTAGCAGTTGTGCATATAAATCTGCTTCTGCTAGTTATCTGCCAATGATAAAAAAGACATGGTTCTGTATCAATGCTTCTGACTGTCTTTGAATTATGGACCAGAGATGACAGCTCTAAATGATAAACCAGAAAAGACAATCATCTGATCACATTTCTTGGTCTGCCTGGTATGTCCAGAGCCTGCCCACCATGTGTGTGCACAATCACATACATAGCCATTGCCCCAACACCAACTCATAGTCAGATTACCTGATGCCCAGATGTGGGAAATTCAGCAAAACAGTCATCCTGCTTTCCTCAGTCAAATGATGTGGTCTTTCTTGAACTCCATCAGTTGTCTGTATTGACTGACTTTGTACAGACATGCCTATCATTTGAAGCCTTCCAAATAACAAATACTACACTGAAAATATTTTATAGAGTACTGGGATAGCAATTTTAGGACATTCTGGTGATATTATATGGCATGTAATCAGATCACAACTGTAATGAGCTATCATTTATTGTAACATCCTCACAATGTCAGGCTACAATTTTTAATCATAATTTTTATTTTTTTAATTTGAAATATATGCTATCCACCTCAAATTAGTAGTGACTTGCCCCTGTACATCATACTTTTTCTTTAAAAATAAAGTTGTGCCAGTCATCTATATAAATCCTTTCAGGGGAAAATTTTTGAATTGAAATAATGTGACATCTGATGCAAACTGGAAGTTCTTATATAGTTAATCGAGGCCTCCTGCTTCTAATATTTCCACATTTGATCTTGATTTTCATGTATCTAACTCCATTCTCAAGGTTAAGAAATGGGTGATGGACAGACGAATGACAGTGGAAATTTATAAGTATATAATATTTTTCAAATTGCAGCCCAATCATTTGCATATCTGTCTAAGACAAAGCTGAATGTCAAATTTTGCAGTAATTGAACAATTTTATCTGGGTGCATAACTTTTTGATATAAATGAAAGCATACATTCACAAGTTTTACAATTAATATATGAAAGTAATGGAAACTATTCATAGTTTAAAAATCTGCTATAATTTAAACTTAATAGTAATTTCAATAAGAGAATTTGAATAACAACTTATTATTGTAATAATAATTATGTTTATTGCTATAAAACTAATTTATCTATTGTGATTTTAAACAACCATGTATGCATTTTTACCTGATTTCTTATTTGCTTGTTGATTATATATAATACCATTTAATTCTGCACCTGTTAAAAATAAGATAATATTAAAAATTTACATTTTTATTTCTAATTTTAATTATACATACACACGTATATATAAATACTTAAACAAAATTACAAAGAGATTCAATTAAAATGGAATAGTAAAATGAGAAACTCAGTTACAATACAACCATTGATAACATTGCTGACAAAAAATACAATGTTTTGTAATTATAAATTCATAAAAACTTGTAGAAAATCTTTTATTTAATATTTTTAGGAAAATGTTTTATTGTCAGTATTAAAAAAATGTAAAAAAATAAAATTTACAATTATTATTATTGCCTATCAAATAATGCCTAAAAAATAAGAAGCATTAATACAGAAAATACTATATTAATGCAAAGTTCCATAAAATCTTGTATATTATAAAAATGAACTAAAATGTGTTTGCAAAGTGTAAAAGGAATTCAGTTTACAATTCAAACAGTAAAATTCTGATTTAAAAAAGGTTTATAAAAATTAAAACCTAAAACTTTTGTGAAATATAAGATAATTTATGCTCATATGTTCTAAAATGGAAAAAATAGATTTTTTTTTCCATTGTTTCTTCCTGCCCTATGGGCACTAAGAGAGATTCTTCCATATCCATCATGGGTTCAACCAGGCCCACAACGAAGCAGCTGAATGGTAAAGGATTGAGTCCAACATATTCAGGACAGACTGCCCATAAAAGTCCAGAAGAGTTGTTCACCCAGATTTGATCCCAGGTCCCCATAGTAGTAAGCTGACACCTTAACTGTCTTGGCCATTTAGCATGTATTTCCTGTTTAATGTACAATGTTTATTGCAATTTTTATTTATTTTAGATATATTTCTGTTTCTGATGGTATTCAAATGATATATAATGTTTTTGAAAGATTATTATAAATTAAAAAACTTGTTTTTTCTTTCTGATTCAGCAAATTAAGAATTTTAAATATACATTAAAATGAAGTACAGATAATTTGCTCACATTTGTATTATTTGATAAGGTTATTTACATAGTATGTTTCATGTATTGATTTATTATTTTCTTTTAAAAATTTGTACTCTGGATAGTCAATTCAAGCTAATTCTTTTAATCATTAATTCCAATAAAAATAATATTTTAATAATTAATTTATCTTACATTTGGATTTGATTCTCAACATTTACAAATGAAAATAAGACTTCAATATATAAAAAATTTATTTTTTTTTTATAAATAATAAAATTTTACTAATTTGTTAATACAGGTATACCTCACTTTACGTCAATAATTGTTTCCAGGAAAGGCGACTTAAGTCGAAAAACAACGTAAGTTGAATTTACTTGTCACTAGGAAAACCACAAATACCATTCCCAGTTCTGTATTTTATTGATAAATCCATTGTTAATAATATATGATATATGGCTAATAAGAATCTATTTTAAACTTACAAACAAATAAATTTTAGTTTTTAATATAGTACAGAAAAAAGTAATCTAAATTTACAAATTCATGTACGTACAGTACATACTTGGCTGTAAATGTACATGTTTACAATTTGGTGATGTTTACAGTACATCACGGACTCTATTTGTACATATGGTTTGCTCTAAGACATTATAAAATATGATGATTTTGTAAGGTTAATAACAAATACATTTATTAAAATTATCTTGCGACAGTAGAGAATAAACTAATTTATATTAAATTTACCAATATCGAGTGGTGCTGGCGCTAAATGGTAGATATTGGAGCTACCATAGAAAACACCAATATTGAGCACTTAAAGACCGCTAAATAAGACAACAACACAAAAACACAGATGTTTTTATGTTTGTTCTCTGGGATTTATGATGATTATATTAAAATTTACTGTAAATGTACATATTTTAATATGATTTTATGTGCTTTAACGCTTTTCTAGTGATATTATGACTTCAATATTTGTGGCGAACGGACGTAAAGTCAAATAAAATGATTTAAACTTGATTTTTATTTTTCCATATATTTTTTGACAAACGATGTATAATCGAGAACGATGTAACTTGAGGTATACCTGTATATTAATTACCAGTTATAATTAATATACAATACTATTAACTTTTAAATATTTAAAAAATAATAATGCATTCTGTGTTTAATTGAATCAGATTTTTTCTACTGTTTTTGCCATCTACACAATTCAGGAAAAGATAATTGTAGTTTCTAAATACATATTTTAAGCAATACAACCAGAATTTAACAAAGAAATTTCAAAATCTTCGTATTTAATTATTAATATATTACATTTAATATGTTTTAAAATATATATAAAAATTATCCATAATAACCATTACTATTTGATTCAGTCAAGTGAAAATGAACTTTTCCAAATAATGCTTTAATGTGTCAATATTTTAAATATATTACCTAGCTGTCAAAATTAAATAATAAATGCATCTTGATAAATGAAAAATTCATATATATATTCAAAATATATAAAAAGTCCAATGTTTAAAATTGAAAAAATTAACTTAATGCAACCATTGTCATAAACTTCAATGAAAATCTATAGTCTTTCAATTTTTTTCAAATAGTTAAATATGAGTTTTGGATAGTGAAAAATTGGAAAAATGGAAAAGATGTTCTATATATATAGAGGTTTCTATTGAAAACATTTAAACATATTATTAGTGAAAAATGAGAAAATGCATTGTCATACAAATAATAATAATGTCAATTACTTTAATATGACAATAACAATAATTGTTTGGTATACTTAAGTTTTGTTTATTAGAAAAATAAATTTCTGTTGATGTAGAAATTCATGATTATGTGACATCAATGAGCAATATAAATTTTTTTTTTCTTGGGAAAACTGTTCTTTTGTTTCTTAGATCTTGACAAATTTTTATATTTTTGTACTTGACTGACTAATTTCAGATTCAAAATGGCCATTAATATAAGTTCATTATTTACAATAAATTTTTTGTAAGAATACTTCATCTTTTACTACTACTAATACTACTATTAATACTAATAATAATTAAATATAGAAATACTAACCTTCTTTTTCTGAAGTATCTTCTTTTTCATTGTTTTGCTCTTTTTCTTGTTGCTGTTGTCTTAATCTTTGCTCTCTTAATTCTGCCTTTCTTTTTTCTCTTTCTGCTTTTTTTATTTTTCGTGCTTCTTCTAATGCTCTTTGTTCTTCTGCTTTCAATGCAGCTTCTCTCTCTAAAAAATATTAAAAGCTAAAGAAATTTTAATTGAAATAATACTACTATTTTTTCTTCATACTCTTAAATATTATAATTAATTATTATCGATATTATTATTATAGAAATTAAAATCTGTATAATGTAAATCAATCATCACATAATAAATTACTACTACTGCTACTAATACATAGTGCCTAAGCTTTGAGGATCTTGACTGGTTCTTTCTCTCATCCCCTTTTTATATGCCTGTCATTTCAACATCCTTTTTAATATCATCTTTCCACTCACGAACAATATATCATCTGCCTCCTAGCCACTATTATTATTATTATTATTATTAAATAATTTCTGTTTAACATATCCATTACTACCAGCATAAACTGCATGTCCTGCTGATGTTAATGTT
Source organism: Centruroides sculpturatus (assembly GCF_000671375.1). Classification (NCBI taxonomy): domain Eukaryota; kingdom Metazoa; phylum Arthropoda; class Arachnida; order Scorpiones; family Buthidae; genus Centruroides; species Centruroides sculpturatus. The sequence continues at coordinate 309,677 of NW_019384660.1, read as the reverse complement.
ACATAATTCTATTTTTTCCTAATATTTTCAGTATTTCTGAGTTTTAAAAATTTTTTAATCTGCTATAATATCATCCATTTTTGAGGAAAGACCCTTCTCAGAATTTTATTTTCAAAGCTTTTGTTTCCAAGTGTTTGGAGAGAGATCAAGTTTCACATCTGTTCATTGCAATCAACAGTATTATTATTCTGTATATTTTAATTTTAAGACTGCTAAATATTGTTTTGAAGCTAGTATCTTAATGCAGAGTACTTGGCTCTGCTATTACATAGCCACAAATGAATTTCTTCAGTAACTATTATATTCATTTAGAATGCTTTTCAGTTGTTTAAAACTGGTAACTACAGTAGAGCGTCGATTATCCGAATCAATTGGGGACTGGGGTTGTTCGGAAGATTGATGTTTCAGATAACCGATTATGTACGAAAAAATATATTAATTAATTTATCCCATCTTGGCATTTTTCTCCGTTGCGTGTCGCTTCATGTTGAATTATCATCGATGTTAAGCCTAACGAAGACTACTGTATCGTTAAAAATTATTTTTTTATTTTGTACGAACAAAATAAATATATTGAAAAATATAAAAACAATAAAAAATTATACTTCAGAAGTTAATTTAGTATCAAAAACGTAAAATATTTGAGTAGCCCAAGACATAGCCAAAGACTGCAGCACCACAGCACTGGCGAAAATTTAAATTTGCCGACTGGAATTCTTTCAGATGATTGATGTTTCGAATGATTGACTTTCGGATAATCGACGCTCTACTGTATGTCATAAATTTGATTCTAATCTATCATATCATAATTTAGTTCAAATGATGCCATTCCAAACTAATTTTCTACATAATTTCAGATATTTAATTTTATTTTCATTTATTTTTAGTCAAATTTTTCTTAGCTTCTTTTTCCATGATTACTAGACTTATGCTGAGAATGTGGATGTTTTCACTTATTAAACAGATATATCAATATGCATTATTAATTTGTACTACAAGCATTATAATTAATGCAATCCACTTAAAAGGGAACATTCAAGCTTTGAAATCCTGAATTTTGCTGAAATTCCAATAAATTTTGATACATCCCTCCACTAACATCTAACAACATAACTCATGCCAATGAGTAATAGTTTATAAGAAATCATTGTATAAACTCTTCCATGTGCATTATATCAAGTTCTATAGATGAATCATAATGAGTATGCATGGATAAATGATTAAGTTACCAGATTGAAAAGCTTAATGTCTCTAGTCTGTCCTACTTTTCACAAATTTTTTTCTGAAAAGTGCCATCTATTAAATTATAAAAAAATATGTTTAGCCCAAAAATAATATATTGTAATTATTAAAATCAATTGCATAATTTTAAACCAACAACTGTAGGAAAAGTATAGATTTACTATTCACAGTTGTTGGTTTAAAAATATGCAAATGATTTAAATCATCATTGAATATTATTGAATAAATATGCAAATTTCATTTTCAGTTTGATTTTTGAAGAAATTTTAATAATTGATGAAAATTATATTATAAAAAAAATTAATTAACTGTGACAGTTAGTTTGCAGTGTATTGTTTATTGCAAGTTGTTGATTTATTTGATAATGATAAAAATATCATAATGTGGTGAAATTTATGCTATGTAACAGCAACTCTGAGAACTGAATTACAAATATGATCCTTTTTTTATTGTATTTTATTTTTATTCCTTAAAAAAGGAAAAAAATGAAAAGTTTGTTTTTATATAAAAATATATTTTCTGAACAATAAAAAATATTAAAACTGATAATAGTTTATTTTGAATATCATTTGAATGTATACAATAAAATGATTGTAACTAAAATAATAAAATTCTTAATAGGCCTATATAAAGTTTTAAAAACAAATTGTTTTATTTAGTTTATACTGCTATTTTTCCACATCAAATTATTCATTTAAAAAACATTAGTTTTCTCTAATTAAAAATAATTTATAAATTATTTTTTCATATTAATTGTTAAAAATATAAAGATAAATGTATTTTAATTAATTTTTTCCAAATATTACACATTAAATTCCTTTGAGAACTTATAAAATTTATGTTATCATATATTAAATTCCAGTAAAAAGTTTCTAATTTCAACAATAAAGCATGAAAAGCATTAGCAATAGCAAAACTATTCACATACATTTGTTTGTCAGTTAAAGTTTATCTAATGAAGTACAAAGTTCTTTGCACATCAATAGATAAAAAAAAATTTGCATATCATATATTGAATTAAAAAATATAAAATTTTTCATATCTTGATTATTATAAAGATTAATATGTATCTGCTTTTTAATGTTTTAATTTTAACTTGTAATTTCATACCTCTTTGCTCTTTTAATTTTTTTTGTTTTTCTCTCTCAAGCTCAGATTCAATGGATTGCATATGGGCAACAACCTAATTAAAAAAAAAAAAACTTTAAATTAGTAAATAATAATAATAATAAAATCTACTTATCTAAAGATCAATTTCATGATTTTAACATTCATTAATAAAATAATAAATTTTCATTTAGGAAAAGAAAATCATCTATTACAATAATAAGAACAGAGAACATAAATTCTGCAATTACATTTGTAACTTTAACTATTTATATTTAAATGTAAATTTTTAACTAATGGAAAAGAATTAAACTGAAACGTTCTAGATAAAGAACATTTTTAAACTACATTAGATTTTTAGAAGTTTTTCAATGTTTATAATCTTTCAGTCACACTATTAATGGATAAAGAAAGATGCAATGTATAAGAGTTTGTTTTGGATGAAATAAAATAATAATAAGATAAAATATTATTAAGAAGAAATAAATTTTTTCTTAAATATAAAGAGAATTTGATTAGCAATTGATTTAACATTAAATAATTTTGTTTTTGATTTAAAAATTTAAAAATTAATAATATGTATAATAGTTTATATAATTTGAAAAATGTTAGTTTAAATTTACTTCTAAATCTTACTAACCTGTTTAGATTTTAAAAACTAGTAACAGAGTTGTATTGATATTGCATTATAAACTTTTTTACATTTTCTAATAATTTCTAACAATAAATTGTAATTTTATATTATCAATGAAAGAAAAATGACTCCTCATTAATTTCAGATTTAAAGAAATAAGCAATCATCTTGAGATTATTATTCATTACATTTTATTAGTAATTAAAATAATTTAATATGTATATTATCAAAAGAAACATGGCAATAATTCATTTAGATTATTACATAAAAACTAAATTACATAGCAAATCAATAATTACTAATATGACAGTCATAAAATAATGTATTTTTTAAGCTATCTTAAACAATGAAAAAAATAATCATAATAATAGTAACAAATTTTTGAAATTATAAATCCTATCACTACATTTTATAAAGTTATCAGATATTTTATATCCATTAGTGAGAATATTTTTTAAATCTTTAATGCTAGTTTAATTTTTATTTCAGATAACAAATTATTTTAAAATTTCACATTATGTATATGTCTAATAGCCAGCTGATATCAAGGGGTAACAAAATTTCTGTTCCATATGTAAAAATGTAGGTCAAATAATGACACTTAAAACACTTTTATTTAATAAAAAAATGTTTACAAATGAAGATTAATTGGCTATATAAATAATAATTATTAACCTTCAGTGTTCATCTGTTTTATTTATATACATACATATAAATAAAATGATTCATCAATATCTAAAATCTATAGATAATAAATGTTAAATCATTATCCCAAATCTTATATCTAATTTTACATTTCATACAAATTGCGTAAAGATATATCAAAGTATCAGCTTTAGTGTAATGCTTTATTTTATTTATAACTCCATTAAATATAATAAAATTTGTATTTAAGTAATTTATATAAATTATTCTATATTAACTTATGATCAAAACTTATTAAGATATTTTATGTAATTGGTTGATGTTTAATGATAATGTTAATAAAAAACAAGCCTGAGCTCTTTTCCCGGTTTGTGAGTTTTTGCAAATCATATGTTTCTGTAAAAAACAAGCCTTTAAAATATAAATTCAAATCATTAATTATGAATAGAATTCTTTTGTTTAAAAACAAAACATATTTGGTTTTATTTATATTGATTTCAAGTTTGTTGACATTAAATAGATAGTCGGAATAATTAATCAATAACATAGGTTTGATTCAAATTTTTCATGTTCTTGTTAGGATAATTTAACATTTTATCATCCACAAACACATGAAATTTTTGAAAATGGCTGTAATATTAATATTGTATTATAGGATGACCATACTTCCTGATTTGTCTAGGACAGACCTTGATTTCTCCTGTTTTTAACTCTCAAAAATAGAAAAAAGAGTTTAAATAAAACTAATTTATATGTCTTCTAATGTAATATAACCAATTTACAGGTCAATATATAAATAATTTTTTTTAAATATTCTACATTTAGCCATATTTAAAAGACCCATTTTTCACTCTCTAAAAACTGTCATGGTTTGGGCAATAAACAATTCAGTTACTCTTAAGTTAACATTAAAAAACAACAATGACCTCAAATACCAAGCTTTGTGAATGCTTCCAATACTTAGGAGGAAAAAAAGCACAGTTGTATCCTATGTTCTTATTCAACATTTTCTATTTTTCTAGTGGCCTATGAACCATCTTAAATCGCTGTTATTTCATTGTATAAAAAAGTAATTTATTTTAAACAAAGAACTTATTTAGTACAAAAATTTGATCAATAAACTACTAACCTTTTTTGCACATTGTTGACATTGTGTCTGATCAAGACAATCACCTGCTATTGTCTTCAATGGAGCTTCTAATGGATTATTTTTCAGATCCAACCATCGAAGATTTTTCAACCGGCAAAAACTAGTGGGAAGTGCTGTCAATTTATTACCATACAAATCCAAATATTGAAGATTTGTTAAATTTCCAAAGTTATGAGGAAGTTCTGTCAATTCATTTTTACTCAAATCCAATTTAATGATATGTGTCAAGGTAGAAAAGTTGGACTAAACAAAAATATTAGAACATTTATGAAAAATTTATACATAGATAAGATAACAGAATTATGATTAATTACTTAATATTAATTAATTTAGGTGGGACAATGAAAAAAACATAGTAAAACAAATTGTAATAAACTTGAAGCAAATTATGTTGATTTATTACATATTCAATATTTTAAAATAGAAATAAGCATATAGCAAACATATTCATTAACTCTGGATACAATTCATTCATTTTCACATTAGTTTTTAACTTCAAATATTTTCAAGTTCTCAATAAAGTTACTGGTATATTTTTATTTTCTAATTTCTTTTTTACAGATAACAATGCTAACATGTATAGAGCTTAATTAATTTGTCTATATCTCTGAGAGTAAGTATAGTTGAAATTTGAATTTCCAATCCCAAAGCCAATTTAGTACACTTGAAATTCTCTAGAAAAGAACATTTTAATTTGTCACCTTAAAGAATTCTTTATGAATTACGTTCTGCATAAAATTAGTTGCCTGTAGACTTGAATCAACATGAATCTTAATTGTACAGTCAACCCCCTATAACACTGTTGATAATTCTGTTTTACATGAATTCCATGTTGTACAGTCACTTAGATTTTACAAATACGTGAACCATTCACAGCCCAGCACATGTATTTGTAAAAGCTAAGTGACTCGTACAACATGGAATTCATATAAAACGGAATTATCAACAGTGTTATAGGGAGTCGACTCTATAAGTTTTTTGCTATGAAAAATAATCATATATTCTGCTATTATTTCATGTTGATGATATCTAACATCTGTTTGGAATGCTAAAATTGGAATTCATGATTTACTATTTATATTAATTGCACTATTTCTTAAACTTATGATTGTGTATATAAAAATAAAATTCAATAACCTGTGCTTTCATACTGATATGGAGTGCCATTAGATTGTTTCCCTCTAGGCTTTTCAGGATAAGTTACAACTCCTTCCTTTAACTGATACTTTTGAAAACATTCTGTACTACAGAGTTCTTTTATCTGACCATGCTCTTCTATTTGTACTGGAGATCCTTCTATACTTGTTCCACAAATAGCACAAGTACTCTGAAATATCATTAATACTTATTAGATGATATAAAATATATATTTATTAATGATTTATATACAATAAAATGATTTTATAATTTTTCATAAATTCTTGTGCTCATGCAANTTATTTATTTTTTTTAAATTTGTAATAAGATCTTAATATTCCTATAAATCATTCTATAGTTAAGTTGTCATGACAAAATAAATCTACTTACCGGTAATGATTTAATGCGATTACGTGATAAATCCACATGAGTTGCTTTTGGTATAGCTAACTAGACATTAAAAAATATGTACTAATTAATTCCTCTTATTAAAATTTTCAAGTTTCATAAGCTTATAATTTATCATAATATTATATTTTAAAATGTATGATAAAAGTTATTTACATTTATGAATAAAAAATGTTTTATTCAAAAAAATTAGAATAAAAAGTTTATTGTGTCTGAATAGTTATCAGAAATTTTTATTCCGATGCCTTCAACAAGACTATTTTGTTTTGTTTTTTTCTTTTAAAACCCCAACAAATAAGTATAATACAAGTAATTAAACACAAACACAAAACCTCATTCAAGGAATCTACAAAACATTTTCAGGAGGCATTTCTCTCATCTTCAGCAGAATCAAATAATACAACTTAAAGCAATGGCTACAACTACAAATTTTCAAAGTTCAGTTCTTTTGAATGATTAACCTCCAACTCTGCATTTTCAATTTCATTGGTTTCTTTGGTTTTTCTAACTATGATTAGAGAAAAGGATGGTTGTTAATATTGATGATATGAATGTTCATAAAGCATGAGGAGATATGATGGAAAGGTTGTATTTAAGAAAAACATGGTAAGAAATAAAGATTTGTTTGAGGATAAGTAACAGTTGAGAATACATATAATAATAGAGGCAATGGAGGTGAGATGTATATAGGATCTACTTTGAGGAACTTAAATGAGAGGTTAAATAAACATAAAAGGGATGTATGTAAGGGTAAGATAAACACAAGCCTAACACAAGAAGCATATGATAAGAAGGTAATAGTAATATGGGATAAGACAAAAATAATTTACAAAAAAAGACACTTTCATAAATATAAGGATGAAGGAACAAATATGTATTTATCTGTTAAGTATGGAGATTAATATGGTAAGAATGATGCAGATGTTATTCGAAATTTGGAGAGCTGTGGTTAAGAAGAGGAAAGGTAAAAGTTAAGGTTAGCTAGCTGTAAAATTAATAATGAGGGGGGATAATATAGTCGTTTATGAGGATTGTAGGATGTTAGTAATAATATGATAGATGCAGCTGTGGATAAAGTGAATAGTAATTGAAGATTTTGAATTTTATGTCACTTTTATGTAAAGAAACAAAGTTGGAGGTTAAAAAAATTTGAAAGAACTGAAATTTTGAAAATTTATAGTTGTGGCTGTTAAATTGTATCATTTGACTATGTTGAAGAAGGGAAGGATAAAAGCCAGATTAACTATAATTGTAAAATTTTGCTAATTAATTTCACAGATATTATGTAATTTAGACTAAATATACATTATTATACTGACTATCTTTAGTCCAAATTAAATGAAATTAATTAGTAAGTTTATTAATTAGCCTAATAATTAATCTGGCCTTATCATTTATTGCTCACCGGTGCCCAAATAGATAAAATCCCCGAATACTGGTAATTGGCCATGGGTTTATGCTTCACCAACAGGTGGTCACAAAGTTTTCTAGGTTTTCTTCACATGTCTAACATCTTAATAGGAGACAGTTTCTTCATAGAGTGTCCTCCTGGGAGGAATCTCTCCTTGGCAGATCACCCACATGTTGCATTGCCTTATGCCACTGTCAAACCAAACCATTTGTTTATTAGAAAAATTCAGGTTTGGTTGTCTACATATACATTTCTTCATTTTACATTTGGCTCCTTTATTTTGCAAGTGTAAGCTTAAATGTTTAATATCTTTCATGAAAATGTATAAAATTAAAAACTATGATATGCATAATACAATTATATAAGAGCATACATTATTTTGTAACATTTTAAGTTCTATAGAATTTATTATTTGAGAATTTTGAATTGTAACTGATATGAATATTTATTTAATAACCATATTTTATTAATTATTATGTAGGATGTATCACTTAAAGTTGTGACAGGACAATATGATAAGGTAGGCTACACAGTAATGCTGGAGCCAGGACCATGAGACGAGCTAGAGATTTTTCTCTGGACTGGCAAAAATGGCACATAGTGGTCCCTTTTCCTCTAAATTAATGTTATTTCTATTAACAAAAGTAAAATCTTTAAGACTGCTCTTTATTAAACATGTAATATCTTTATTAATAAAGATCTTACATGTTTCAAAAATAAAGAGCAAAAGGAGTCTGCTTGGGGAAAGGGCCCTTCTACCCCAAGCCCCGTTCAAGATCTCAACAGCCCTGGCTGGAGCAAAGTCAGAAAAGCTGGTAAGGTAACACAATGAAGAAATTCAAATAATAATCATACAAGGATGTTAATTTACAACATTACACGAATAGTAATCGATGCCAGAAGCATTACTAACAGCAGAGCCGCAGCATATCCACAAACACAACTTTGCATCATAGTTTTTGATTCATCCAGAAGGACATATCAAAAACTTGTTACGAGGCCATCGTATTGTTCCGTATTTATTTAGAGATATCAAGTAAAGGTATTTTTACCCTTTTATGATTATCATTAGAATTCCTTCATTTCATTACCTCTCTTCCCTTTATTCAGTTCCAGCATTACGCTGTAGCCCACCTTACCATACTGTCCCATCACAACTTTAAGCGATATATCTATATTTAATTACAGAATTATATAAAGCAGTAGTTCTCAACATTATCAATCTGCACGCCACCTGGTGCATGCTTATAGACCATTTATATTGAATATTACAAGTATACAAGTAATACAATTCGAGTTATTAGATAATGTTTCTTTCAAAAGCAAACAGGATTTAATTAATAAGGATTATATAAAGGAATAATGTAATTATCATATTTACATGTAATAAATTCCATGTAAATATTTACATGGAATTTATTTAAACTAAAATGAATTATTTTTCTGTATAAGAATTGAATATTTCTTGAAAATTAAAAAAATTCTCATACCAATTCTTTAACTGGGACATCAGTCAATTCACTCAAACTCAAATCTAATTCATTGTCATTTAATTTATCTTTAAGACTCATATTGGGAATAATCTTTGCTGGACTGCACTTCTCTACAAATAATGGTTGCAATTATTATAAAATTAATCTTTTTTAAAAAAAATGAAACGATAAGGATCGAAATGATGATCTGTACATCCAAGCGAAATTCATATATAAAATCCCTCTAGCGGATGATTTTGATGTAATACGTGGGTTTATTTAATACGAAAGAAAATTTATTTATTTATAAATTTTTGAAATTTGATAAATAAAAATTAAAAATTTTTCTAATTATTTTTTATTATTGAATTTAACGGGTCGAAAAACTCCGGGTATCTTTTCAGAGGTGGTCCGTCCGAATATGTCGCGCCTCGCCTCTCACTATCCGGTTACTCCATTTTGGGTCTGCCGAATTTTTGATAAACTTGTTAAAACAGGCCTTCTTGGTGCTCACAGGGTGGAAGGAGTTAAGAAAACTCTTTTCAGACTAGTTTTAATAAAACAATATTAATATAAAAACGTTTAATAAATCGTGTAACGAACGCTTTCGACCTTCTCCAAGGTCTGCTTCGGGTTAAAGTTCAGTATCCAAAGGCAGCAAGATTTTACGTTGCACATTCGAAAAACGGGGTTTGATGTTCGAGTATGTAACGTAAACCTCACATTACCATTGTATATCGAAGCTTTGGTGTTACCAATAGTAGTTAAAACTCCTAGATTCGCTTCGTTTTCTTCGAAATAAAGGATATACAATCGACGTTGCAGCAGTAAATTGATGCTATGAAAACAATTAAGAGTAAAATAAAAGTTTCTTTCTTTTCCTGTTTATAAAGAAAAAGTTAACGACATTAAATCCTTTTAAGATGGCCATGAAGTAAAGACACCAGCCTGCCGCTCAAGGGACCTGTTTTCGAGTTTTGGTCGGAACATTAGAAATTTTCATGAAGTGTTTGAACCGGTTATGCTGAACCCTGTTTCTCCTCTGATTACCTCTATTGTGGCAACCGGACGAGGGATAGATTACTACAATGCATAAGGGACAAATTTTTCGGAGTTTGTTATGAAATTCTACGAACATTTTTGCAAGCAATTATATTGATTTCCAAACATTGCACATTTTTAACTTGAATTTATCTCATGATTGCGCAATTTAACATTTGTTTTGCATTTAAAATAATTATTGATTACACAGAATTTAAACATCATTTTTTGAATTTTTGAAGTACTGAAAAATATTAAAATTTTCCTTATTTTAAAGTGATTACTGAATATATAAATTGTTTCTACTTCGAAATTATCTAAATACTTTTACATATTTCATTCTATATTTTCTATCTAGATTTCACTGATCATGTAATCATGAATTACTAAAACAGAATCACTTTTTCTGATGAATTTAATGTATATTGATGTGTCTTAGATAGTGATTTTTAGAAATTCATTTAAACTGGAGAAATTTATATACTATCCATTTTACTTTTTTCGTTTCCACGAAAATAATTCTTCTTAGGGATATAAATTATATAATTATGATTATACCCAATTTACACGTTTTAGTCTATTAGATTGTTATAAAAATTGATTTAGAACAGAAAACTTAAATATGTTGAAAGAACTGTAGTTTTTATTAATCAGTAAACATTCAAATTTAATTCTTATAATAGTTTAGAAGAATATTTTGGCAAAATATTAAAAAAAATTATATATAAGAAGTTTTAATGATAGATCCAAAATTGATTGCCAGCAGCCATTTCAATTGTATAAAATTTCCTAAGTGAAATGCAATTTGATTCAGTAAATTTTCATAAACATTGGTTTTAATGCTATTTCTAATTAGAACTATAAATCATATTCAAACAAAAATAACTTATAACTTATCAAATAACTTTATTAACTACTGTGGCAAAAAAAAATAAAATCACAGACCAATCCAATGCTTGTCAATGAGATATGTACACTTTCAGTATCTAAAATATAAAAAAAAATAATAATAATAATAACAGCCCTATGTTATTGACAGCATGGAAAGGGGGAAATAAATTGGGAATATCATCACAATAATGTACAAAATGGGTTGACCTTAGAAATACATGGGTTCAAGTAACCCAGAGTTTTCTACAAAAATAATGACATGCTAGCATAAAATATGCTTACATGTCTCCCAATAACCAGTTTACTTTTAACATTGATTATAAAAGTTGAACAACACAAATTACAGTTTGTAAATATGAAGCTGTGATATTCACAGTATCATTTTATAATTACAGTGTGACACTAAATGTTTAGAAAATGAAACAATTCAAAAGTCAAATTGTTTCAAATGAAAAAAATTGTGAGCACCAAAAATATGACTTCTAAATATTATCTTTTGCTGAAATGTATATAGATAGTAGTATGCTAAATTAAAAGAAATACAATGTATACTTATATGAATATGTATATATAAAAAATGAAAAGAAAATAACAATGAAAGACCGAGTCTTTCATATCCAAGTCATCAGATAAATACATTATACAAGGAATGATTTTCATCATTCAATGAAGATGAATTTTGCTTTACAAATAAAGATAAAGTAAGATATTCACAAAATTTTATCTCACTTAACACTTGGCAATTTAGGCATATATGAGTTGCAGAATCTATATTCTGCAGATTAACTTTGGCACAGATGATATAACATGGTAAGTTAATAAATGGAAAGTAGATTCTTATAATTTCTGTTGCTACCTTTTATGTCTGAAACCAGCAGACATGATTAAGTAACATTACATAATAACAGAACATTGATAGACATTCAAGATGCATTACGTTTCCATGTTAACCAATCCAATCTGTTACAGAGAGTTGATAGTTGTTCTTCACCCAATTTAATTTTATCTTCAATTTCTCTAGCATCCATCAATAGTTTAGACTTCATTTTGATGAAGTGATCATAGTCTGCATACTCTTCTTCTGTGAGATATTGATGAAGGAAAGTAGAGACTTGCTGACTTCTGCGATCAATGCTCTCTTTCAATCTACATGCATCTTCATGTTGTTCCCTTAATTTATCACGTTTTGCTTCTAAAATTTTCTGAAAATATAATTTAAAAACAATTTGTAAATTAATTAATTTTACAAGTTAATTTTATTACCTATATAAGCAATGTTTACATTAATCATAAATATTTAATTTTAATTAAAATCTTACTTTTTCTTCATGGCTGACATCGTCTGAAAGATTTGTTAAAGCATTCTGAGCTCGTGCTAATCGTCCTGACAGAGAAAGCAATAAGTTGATAATTTTGTCTAGTTCTTCTACATGAAGCCTGTATTTTTCTATTTCATTTTGTTTAGCCAATTCTTCAACTCTTGCAGTAATATCTTGGCCTAAAATATCATTTTGTGATATTTCTTCCCTTATGGCTACTTGTTCAATATGCAAAGTGTTTAATTTCCTTCGAATGCTAGCAATTAGTTCTTCCTAAATATTTAAAGAAATATATTATCACTNATAAATCATTATATATAGTATTATCCATTGTAATTATTGATACTTGCCTACTATAATAATAATTAACTGATAACATTTAAGTGGGGTAGTAAATAAGTAAGATTATAATTAATAAAAATCCTGGTTTTGTTGATTGACATTAAAAGAACATGTCAAAACAATTAGAAAAATTGTATATCCTTAATGATTAATCATCATTAATATTAATTCATATTGTATTGTTTACCTGCTGTTTTTTGCAATGCTGTCTTTTAACAATAGTTAATATATAATTGAAGTAAGAAATGCTAACAACTTAAAACTACTATATTGCAAGCAAATAATGATTAAAAACAAAACATTTAACATTTAAAGGCCTGTTAACACAACATAACTGATAACAATTGTATTTTATCAGCTCCATGTTGAAGTTATTTGTGTGAAAAGAAAAATTTTTTGCTTATTTACCTGAACTCCTAAAGATTAACAATAATATGAAGTTTTGTAAGTGTGTTTTAATTTGTGTTTTTTGGACTTCCTAATTCAACTTAATGTTACAGTTACATAGCATTTATGTCACTATTTGGTAGTTTTAATAACTTATACTGTATAAAATTGTAATATATTGCAGTTTTTACTTAATTTTTTAAAGATATTTTAGTAACATTAATAGTTTTATATAAAAATAATTATGTAATAATTAACAATGGCTTACACATAAAAAATTTAAAAATAAAACAACTTTATGTAAAAAAAATTGGTAGTAAAAATTGAGTGCAATCATTTATGAAGAAATAGCATCAGTTTCAAACTAATTCATTTTAAATTAATGAAATGAAAAATAGGTCAAACAGTTCTAAGAGCATGCCATCTGAATCATGTAAAAGTCCAGTTTTTTTATATAAATTTTTGGATTATGTAAAAGAATTTGAAATAAATAACCATTTGAGATTTTTATAAAATAGTCATGTCATATTTTAATTTGTCTTTTATTTCTAAATAATAAAGGAAATCAATTAGTCACTATGTTCTGACTTAAAAGCTCTCATTATTCTAAAAGTTTACAACTAAAATCAATAATAGAACATCTTATAGTAGACCAGATAGAAATACTTATTTAAAATATCCTATTTTAAATAAGTATTTCATAAGTTGATTTATGAACATAACTTTAAGAAAGCTGCATTGAAGTTAATTATTATTATTATATGCATCAAGAAATGAGGTTCTGCTAATTTAATCTAGTTTGTAGAATTTTAAATTTATTACTTATTGTTTCATAGATTCTATAAAAATGGTTCTTGATTAATTTAGCTAGAAATATAAATAAATAACCATGGCAGTTTTATATATATATAAAAGTTCATATGTATCAATTTACAGAGTGGCCTAAAATCATTGAATTGAAAATATTTTAAGAAAACTAGTAGAACAGCTAAAACTGGTTTGAAATAGTTAAATATTATTGTGCATATAACTTAGATTGTCATGCTTTATTGTTTCATTTCTCAGTTACAAAATTCTACAGTACAGATTGCAAAGACAGCTTAGATCAGTAAATGTTTCTTTTACAGAATATTTGTTACTGATCAGTAGAGCTAGGACATTTAAGCACTAAAAATTATAAATTATAACTTATAAGGTTTGTTATTACATGACATTTACATGACTTTTAGTGCCTAGGTGTTCCTAGCTCTACTGATTAGATACTTCACAAAAAAAAGTTTTGTATTTATAGTATGAGAATTTGTTTTAGAGCATTTTGAAAATAAGACAATTTCAAACACTTGACTTTTTTTTTATACATATTTTTCTTAATTGTATAAAGCATTTTCTTTCTATCTTTTTTAAGCAGTGAAAGCTGAATAAAAACTAAGTAGCAGTGAATATGTTACTAAAAAATTAAGGGACTGTTAAAATCTGGAAAATATTTTACAAATTAAACAAAACATTGAAAGAAATAGGAAGAGTGAATGACTTACTAAGATCAGGAAGATTAAAAACTATTGTAATTGGAGATTTGTAACAAATAATTGGAATGCTGTAAAATTGCATATTGAACATAAAAGATCTTATTTTGAATAATTTTTCTAGTCTGTTAGTTGAAAATTTAAATGATCAAGTGACTTGTGGATAGTGCTGTGTTTAAATTCTTCAATAACTAAGTTACTATAATTATATTTGTGTATTTGGTCACAGTTTTTTTTGCTTTTAACACTGATAATGACTTGATAAAAATAATTTTAAAATTTTCCCCATCATCTCTAAAAACATTTGTGTTAAATGCTAAATATAATAAGAAATTCAGTACAAGTAAAATTTGAAAGTTTAAGTTTTTATACAATGAAGTCAAATAATAGTTTATGTATTGCAAAAACTCCCAAATTTTACTAAAGGAACTGTCTGTGTTATTGATATAAGTAAATCATATTGTCAAAAACACTGCACATTAATTTGTAGACAAATAGTTAATATATTAACTATTATCTANTTGTCCTTTCTAAATACACTCAAACAAACCTTTACATATGCAGCCGTAATTTAATAGATAAATTCAAACGTTTTCGACCATATTCAATGGTCTTTATCAAGAAAAAACTGAAAAATCGAACTTCGAACCAAAAATTTGTATTACGATACAGGCGTTATTTTTGGAACATTTTTAAAAAGATATTCTAATCTCCAAATCGACATTGGAAAGACATTGCATTTTTGCAATCCGTCAAAAACCCAAGTTTTGCATCGTTCCTGCAAATCTTCAGGACTAGGGCTCAATACTTTTTGGCCGGCGTTGCCCAATTATAACTCGTCAGAGACTGCATTTCTTAACTAAATACACTCAAACAAACCTTTACATATGCAGCCGTAATTTAATAGATAAATTCAAACGTTTTCGACCATATTCAATGGTCTTTATCAAGAAAAAACTGAAAAATCGAACTTCGAACCAAAAATTTGTGTTACGATACAGGCGTTATTTTTGGAACGTTTTTAAAAAGATATTCTAATCTCCAAATCGACATTGGAAAGACATTGCATTTTTTGCAATCCGTCAAAAACCCAAGTTTTGCATCGTTCCTGCAAATCTTCAGGACTAGGGCTCGATACTTTTTGGCCGGCGTTGCCCAATTACGCCTGTATCGTAACACAAATTTTTGGTTTGAAGTTCGATTTTTCAGTTTTTTCTTGATAAAGACCATTGAATATGATCGAAAACGTTTGAATTTATCTATTAAATTACGGCTGCGTATGTAAAGGTTTGTTTGAGTGTATTTAGTTAAGAAATGCAGTCTCTGACGAGTTATAATTGGGCTTTGTCCTTTCTTTATTATTAAAAAACAGCTAATAAATAAATCAATACAATGCAAGTCACAGCTTCTGCACAGTCCAGTTTTTCAAACGTTCTACCTTATTTATGTAGAAATAGTGATTGAAATAGAGAACTAGAAATGACAATAATCTTCCAGCATTCGTAACGTCTTTTTTGTCCTTTCTTACTTTCGTGCTGTTACCAACTGTCACCTTCCTCTCTTATCCCCTTACTCGTCCCTCTCTCTCATTCTCCTCGTCTACCCCGCAACCCTCGTAAATTTATTGTCTTAACGGTTTAGGAATGTTATTCATCTAAACCCCACATTTATATCAATATGGAAAGATTTTTATGTTTGATACCATACTGTCACTTGCTTCTAAAAGCCATATATAAAACTAAATTTATGTACAGTAAACTAAAAATCCCACAAAATGGAAGAATCAACTGCAGTGTAGATAATTCAAGTGAATGTATTTGAACTATATACAGTATGCATTTGCATTTGCACTATAAGTTGCTATCTGTGGCATTTACTCTATACTAGTCTTATTTTAAATGTCTTCTCATAACATTTATCAAACTAAAAAACGGTGCTGGAAAATCAATAATGTATCTATCTCTCCTATTTAGGAATATACAAAAGGAATGAGAATGTAATGTGATCATATCATACATTAATATAAACATATTTACATTAGTTGAATAATATACAAACAATATTAAATTTTAAAAATACTATATATGTGATACTTAGTTCTTAAATTCTCTGATTTATAAAAAATTGGTAATCTTACATTACTTTTAAAATACAAAACAGTTTCATTACATAAGAGATAGTCTCGAATAGAAAAAAAATTATTACAATTATACATAAAATTTTTATATTGTTCTCAATTTCATCCTGTTTATTCAATGAAAGATTTTACCCATTTCCAGGGCTGTGGAGTCGCGTAAAAATCTATCGACTCCAACTCCGACTCCAACCAGGGGCAGACTAGTTACCGAAAGAGACCCAGAAATTCTGATGTCATTACGTGATCTCAGAATAAAAGATTCAATAAATACAGTTCTAACAAAGATAAAACATAAAAACTCTTTATTTCAAAGCTAAAAGACTCCTCTGAGTAATATATAAATATGTATTCGATAATTTTTACTTTTCTGGCTGTTATATATAACAGAGGATATATAACAAAGTGTAGCGCTCGATCAAAAAATGACCTCTCCCAAATTTTTACATTTTTGGACTTGGAACATCTTGAAATTTCAAGTTAATTAAGCAAAAGATTCGAGGTTTTTTTCTATATGTATGGATGTTAGACTGTGTGAAGGGCATGATTTTGTTCACCCTGTTTGAAGCCTAATAATTTCTGTGGTCAAAGTGGTCAGAATCAAAGTCAGATGGTTTAACATAGGAGTTAGTTATTAAGTGTCAAAGTGGTTGAACTAAAATGTGTCTCCATACACATTCTAACATTTTAGGCGAGAACATCTTAACGGGCTTTACTGTACTATTATAAAATGACAAAAAAAGCTTACTTTCAGGGTAGAGACGAGTTTTATTTTATTTTTTTAAATTTTAAACACTAATAACAAGTAAAATATTCATTAAGATATATGACACATGATCACTTTTATGTCTTCACCCTGTTGACCTTTCATTAAGAACCAAAATTTAATAGTATTAAACCTTTTATACGCAAGCTACAGTGCCACATTTCGTTTCTTAATTAAACTTTACCCATTCTGAGATACTGTTTAATATCTCAGAAGAGAAAATAAAGAAATTAAACAAATTAGACGCCAACACTTAAACACAATTAATGATTTCAGATTTCCAAAACTTGAATAAGTAATTTGTTGTAACATATGTAAATTAAAAAAAAAAATTCAACTATAACTCATTTAAATTATTCTGTTAGAATTCTGTAATAACAATTCATTAATGTTATTCTTACATATTACAAATATGGTTACATTAAAACAGATCATACTATCATAAATAAATGTCTCTCTTACTTTAAGAACACAATCTATTCTATGAAAACTATTCACAAGGCAAAAATCTGTAGAGCATAAATCTTATTTTCCATTATGTTAAAAGAAGGAAAAAATTTCAAACTATGAAAAAAGTTATTTTAAAAGAAACTAATTTTTATTTAAAATACCTTGAAAATTGAAATAACTGTCCAATTAGCAAAATGAACAAATGATAATTAATGTACACTGCTGTTTAATAGCAGTATGTCACTACAGGCTCTTCATTGTCATTAATGAAGAGTTTATAATGAAATACTGTACTGTACATAAGAACTACATTAAAAAAAAATACAAGACAATTGGTAATAAATATGAAAAACTAATTTTAAGAACAATGCTTATTGAATAACTTATTCAGCAATAATGTATTTCACTACAACTAATATGCCATGTGGTTGCCTGACTGTTTATGAGATATTATTTATAAACATAAAAAAACTATAAAGCAAAAGACAAATTATCAATGCAAAAAAATTTCATAAAGTTATAGAATGCACTATCTAAAATTTAAAANATTAAAAAAAAAAAAAAAAACATATTTAGATTCAACAAAAATAACCATTATTATTATTATTACTATTATTATGGTATTGTTGGAATGTATCCTACATGGCATATATAATTTGAAATATTAATTGTGATAAAAGAAATGATCTGGAACAATCAAGTGAAGGTGAATTTATTTTCCAATACCATATAAAAAAGGATACAGAAAGATGTTTATTAGGTTGATTTAGTGAAAAACATCAACTAACAACATTTAAAAAAATTCCTTTAGCTTTGCTTATGTTTTTCTACTAATTCTAGTAGTAATTTTTTCTCTAAAGTGCTGAAATTACATTGTGCATTTAATATCCATGTTTTCACCATTTTCTATACATGTGTTTTCTTGCAACCAATCAAGATGCAGCTTACAAAAGATTACTTATTTAATCTCAAATGCAGGATTGTTTTAAAACATTAACTCTAAGGTTTCACTACCATAAAGATACATTTTTATCTAAATATGAAGAATGGATAACTTGTAATCTGACTCAGAGTTAGACTTAACTAGAGTTTGTCAACTCTCTGTTTACTCAGTCTACAGAATACAGCCATAAGTGTTGTGTTGTTTAAAATATGCTTCCTATAGTTTCTTGCAATGGCAATCACAAAATCACAAACCCTTCCATCTCTCCAAAGAGGCATCCATAAGTAAGCCAGCAGTTTTATTCTGTTCTGTCTGCATTGTGTTTTATAAAAATATAAAAGTATTGGATGTATTTTGTATAACTGTAGTGCATGCACTAACTAAGAATGTGGGTTGCTGCTGAATGCCTTCCCTTAATGTATATGCTATATATAGGTTCTACATTATTTGTGTGCTTGGCAAGAATAACTAAATCTGAGTAACCATTCTTTGCACTCCACGTGGTTTCTACAAGAATTTTTTTGTTGCTCTGTGAGAATGTTGTATTGTTCTGTAATGGCATATTTTGTTTGTGATGCATGAAGTAAATATTTAATAGAATGTAGGAAGGCACATGATTAGTCTGTATTGCGTAAGGTTTTTGGTGTTGTAGTTTTTTGGTTTCATGTATTGACACCACATTTAAGAAATTTTGGCATGTCTTGTGGACTGTGTGTGTAAAATGTTTGACTAGTTCATGGCATAGAAAGGTAAAATTTTTTTTATTGGAAATTGTGAATGTTGTCTCCAGGTTTCTTCCAACTGCATGCTCTTTGTACTGTGTTGGATATTGTGTATATTTACTTTAACACAGGACATGTTTTCTTCTTGTTTGATCCAAATGATTGGACCAAAGAGTAGACCAATGTCTATGAATTATTGTCTTTCTGTTGATGTGCTATTGTACCGTGATTATGTGGTAGGTTTGATATGTAACCATCTGTAAAATAGTACCTCACTGTTTGTGAATAATTTATTTTGTTGTTTCTATAACATATAGGCTTTTCAACATTTCAGTCTCTGTGATTTAGCTGCAAGTTTTTGTTTGACTCCATGTATTCCTGCATGTCCTGCATGTGCATATCGTATCGTTCAAGTTGTGTGTTATGTTATTTTTAGAATATTGTATCAGGCTTTCTATATATTGTCTAATGCTATTTATTTATTTATTTATTTATTTTTTCTAGTCTTCTTTCCCAGGCAGGGTTATTATTTGTCTGTTTAAGAGTATGATATGTGACTACAGTGACAGCACCAGAATAAACTACTGTATATATATCTGAAAGCGTTGATTCCGGTTGAATATTTTGATAACATGTATGTGTTTAGAAAGTGTAAAGTTTTCATCTCAGTTTGAATGTGTATTTTGGTATTTCTAGTCCTTCTGTGAAATCTAAACCTATATACAGTATTTTGCAAGTGTCTTTGTTGATGTATCTGCTGTGCAACTTGTTTGATATGTTAAAGCATTGCTTGTGGTATAAGGTTGTTGTGTATAATTTTTTTTTCTCTAATCAACAACCTTTTGCTCTGTAACAATGAGATATGTGTATTTTTGTGTGAATTAATCATGGAGTGTCTACCTGTAAGCTTCATGTCTGTTTTGAGTTTTGTGATTGTGTAAGTAGGCATAAATGATGAATTTCTTCATTTTTTAATACACTTCATCTGTTAACATGGTTTACAATCCTTGATGATCAGTGGCTAGATTGCTGCTGAAGCACTTCGTTTGGATTGTTATGTGTTGTCCATTGTGTGAGGTGGTAAATGTGTTTGTGTTGAAGCAACTATACTAGGGCTAATGCTGCATTCACCACTGATGGCCAAGAGACGGGAAGATTTTTCAAACAAACCTCTGCCTAATCCATGAACTTGGACCTTATTAATCCAGGTGACATCCAAGTTGATATCATGCTATAAATGTGTAACTATCATTTTTGTTTTATCCATGAAAGTGAATGTGCCTTTATATTAGCCTAAAGCCAGGTATACAAGTCCATGTTAATTAAGGGTCACTGATTTATCATAAAGCAGCCACCTTTAACATGGAGAACAGATACTGTTTAGCAGCCATTCACTCTGGATCAAATGCTGCTAGTGGATCACTCTTTGCTTCATTTCTCCCCATAAACCTTATTGGCTTGGGTGACTATACTGGAAACTTATACTTGCACTGGCATTGTTCCATGGTTCATTGTAACTATGAAATTATCTAACTTCAACATAGTGAATAGTAAAAATTATTATAGTATTATAAATGCATTAGTACATAACATGTGGATTCAATATAGCATTGCCAGTATTTTTCATGTTTTACTGTTGCATGCAAAAATTATTGTGATTTAATTAAAAATAGCACTGGTCAATACTAATATATTGCAGTACTAGTAGATTGATATAAATATACATAAAAACATTTAAAAAAATAAATAGTACTTAAGTTTGTAAAATTTTGTATATTACTGAAATTGTAGATATTTCTTTTCAAATTAATAATAATATCAGACACAGAAAAATAAACATGTATTATCAATTTAAAAATCTGAACAATATTGACATAGGTGAATCAAATTACAGTAGAGCATCGATTTTCCGAATCAATTGGGGACTGGGGTTGTCCGGATAACTGATCTTTCGGATAACTGATTTACGTACGAAAAAATAGTTTAACGTATCCCATGTCGAAATTTTTCTCCGTTGCGTGTCGCTTCGCGTTTAATTTTCGTCTATGTTAAACCTAACAAAGACTATTGTATTGTTAAAAATTAATTTTTTATTTTGTAGAAACAAAAAAAATATAAAAAATTATACTTCAGATGTTAATTTAGTATGAAAAACGTAAAATATTTGAGTAGCCCAAGACATAGCCAAAGATTGAAGCGCCATAGCACTGGCAAAAATTTAAATTTTCCGACTAAAATTCTTTCGGATGATTGACTTTTGGAAAATTGACGCTCTACTGTATTTTTATTCAAAACATCCGAATGTCAACTAAATCCATAACTAAATCTATTCAACATATAACCGTCAATAACTGACAAATTTTACCTTCCTACATTAGTTCTTGATGAATTTTTTTTTTAATCGTTAACATAGCTTTAACCTATCCTCAATCTCATTTCTTTTCTGGTTGACCATCCAAAAAGTATAAATTTTTTTTAACATTGATATTTGATATATAATTTTTATGAAAAATATGCAAATAAATATTTTTTCTTTTTTTAGTATTCCTAGAAAATCATTTATATCAGTAACTCTTAATTTGTCTGAAATAGTCAATATCATTAATTAATATCTATCAACAATTTATAAAATTATAACTTCTCCCAAACTCTAATTTGTTTGAACACAAAACTATCAGAAACAAATTAAAGAGATGCTTTCAGATTCCAAAATGAACCCAAAATATCCTGCTAGAAAGGTTAGTCTAAATAATTTCTATAACAAAATGCCATCTATTAGAGAATTAATAAAATAAATATACATCAGTGAATGCATCAGAAACATTAAAATAAAAATTTCTAGAGCATTTTTCACATTGAATGTATGACTTATGTTGAAAATTGCTTTAAATAAAATGAATTTTACAATGAACAAGTAATTTCTTTTTAATTACTGAGCTTTCTCAAGTAAAATTTCCAGAAAAATGAATACAAAAACAGAATAAAAAGTTTTAAACAATTTGTACAAATTAAGCTATTACAGAAAAAGTAATAAATAGGGGGAAAATCTGTAAAAATATATCAAATAGTTTATATGTAACTGTGCATACTCCAAAGCTTGAACAGATGAAACAATCTAATATGATTGTGATGGAACATTGCAACTATTTCAGGAAAAATAATGTTTGCATTTGTTTACTTTGCTTTATAATCCTAAAAAAATTTTATTATGAATAAAATTATAATCTAAAACTATATGTTACAGTTTGACAGAAACTGTCTGTATCCTTATCAATGATAACAGCATTTCGTTAATGGTTCCAAGGCCAGTTGAATCTGAAGTTTTGCTAGCAAGGCAGAAACCAACTGGCTTTCAAATTTGTTATTACTCAAGAAAAAGAACAAAGAATTATTCTTCAATTCCAATCTTCATTTTTCACTTTGCCAATTTTGATTTTATCATATAAAATCACATTCAAATTACAAATGAAGAGGTAAGCAATGAATTATAGAACAAAAACAATTGCTTACAATCGCTGTTAAAATATTTATTTCATTTCACTATTTTATTTTGCATTCAATATCATTCGAATCACAACCAATTGTAAATTTTTGTTTATAATAAATAACTGGATAAGTTAAGACATATATAATATTAGTCCAGTAGAGTATTTCTACAATTCTATAATCTTAATTATTAATGACAGAACACTATTAAGTTAAATGTTTACATAATAATTTAAAAAAAAAACTAATTTGGATAAATAAGATACAAGTTCTTTTCTTATAATGAAACTGTGCCTTTCCTCTGTTACTTTCTCTTACACACAATGACATAGTATAATAAGGCAATAGTAACAATAATTCATTTCTTCAAAATGTGAACATACAGTTTAAGCTACAATAGAGAAAATGACAATATATATATTCACATATATAAGACACATTCAGCATACATAAACAACTTTTTTTTTATATTGGAAATTTTCTATTGAAATGTAGCCAATAGGACAAATCTCTCACAATGACATTATGATAGTCACTACAATCTACCTCCATTTGAAAAATGACATAATCAATAGAGCCAGATTAAAAGGACATAAATATGACATCCTTAAAGGCAATTACACCACTACCTTAGCCCAATATGCAAGTGAGCCCAGAGTGCCTCCTTGCTGGGAAAGAAGAATTAACAAGAAAAATACTTGATGTAAGAAATTAATAATAATAGAAGCCAATTATACCTATAAAGCAGCAATTAAAAAGCTTTACATTATCAATAGAGAAAACGTTAATACATCACAAGCTTGGCAATTTTTACTCTAATCTTATTTTAAAAAAATGATATAAACTGTCCACTTCTTTGTGGTTAAGATTTATTATAATTTAATTTATATAATTATCCAATGTAATTTTTTATTTTATTTAAATATATAGATACTAAATAATGTCACAGAATATTTGAATTGTTCCACTTTAGAGCTCAACATGGCTCTCATTTTTGGAATGGTTTCTAATCTGAAACAGGCCTGTAAATTGAGCCAAAAACATTTGTTTTGTGTGAAAAGTTAGTGCTGGAAAAGTACAAAACGTATTTAATTGATTTTATTCAAGAAATTCCAGCTTTTAAAATATATTTGAATATAACACAAATTCTTCACTGACATATGTAGGAATCAAAATGTTTAAATCTATTAAGAATTCTTCAAGGTCAAACTAAATACTTGACAGTACATAAAACCTAAACTTTATGCAAGATTTAATGTACATATTTACAATTACTTATATTAAAATTTATTAGTTTTTAACACATTTGATTTTGTTTTTCAGTACTAGAGCCATTATTGATCATATTAACTATAATTTGTTTATAGCTTATGTTGTTAGGCCTAAATCACATGTTTTCAATTTACAAACTTAGTCAAATAATATTATAATTGATATTACCAAATTGTTTCCTAAAATCATTACCTTATAAGCAAAATAAATATCACATTTAACTTCGTTCCTGATGTTTTTATGCAAAGCTTTTTAAATTCAATAGTTGTTAAATTTCCATCTTTAACAGGTTATAACTAATACAAATTAACTCTTTAAGCTCTGAAAACTTTCTCTTTCTATGTACCTAAAAACTGAATTGTATAGCAAAACCAGTCAAACAACTTTTCCATCAGCCAATTTCGTTTTTAAACAGATAAGACTGATTTTAAACATATGGCATTTTGAGCAGAGATGATGAGTATAGACCTCTGAGTCATCATTGTCATTCATTATTGGCAAAGATATAATACTGAAAAAGATTTTATTTAATGGTGAAAATGATGAACGGCAGAAAAAAATCTTGAAGAAATATGCAGACTTGCAGACTACTGTAGTGCTTATTCTCCAATTATAAAATTAAAAATCACTAAATATTCTTTCCTTCAAACTTGATACCTATATGATCAAGTGATCATTAGCAGCATGAAAACGTATCATTGAAAAGTGATTCATTGATTTATTCATTCTTGAGGGAAAAAATGCTCTAAATTTTTACAGAACTACAGCATTTGCTAAGATGTGGCATTTCAGAGACAATCAGAAAATGCTTTGGTAAAGATAGATTTTTGAACCATTACAAATAAGTGCTTTAAGTCCATTAAAAAAAAATCAAGTTAATGATGACATTAGTTACACTTCTATGTGAACATTTTATAAACTTTAAGACATATTTAAAACTAAAACCACTAAAAAACCTAATATCTAGCAGAGTATCAACTAAGTACGCTTCTTACATAGCTGTTCCCAGTAACCCTTTCTCAAACATCTTGAGCAGGTGGAAATTTATAAGGCCACCTGCAATAACACTGCTATTAATTTTTGCGACGTTGACTCCTGATTTATAGTTCAAACAAAGACTTCCGCGCTGTGAGGCTTCCCCACAGTGAGGATGTCTTTCTTCAAACTATAAATCATACTATCCTTCCCTCTTCAAACATGTATGGCAATCTCCCAATGTTTCAGCAGCTGTAGGATTAGTTTACCTGATGATGCCCATTCAACATATGTGAAAACATTAGCACTTCCAAACTTTTCTCTGACGGATATTAGTTTTTTAATGATTTTAGTTCAAGTACACCCATTTTTAAGTAGTAGTATTTGATATATTTAAAATCAGAAAACATAATATCAACATATTAACAATTATTGATATTTTTGAATCAATACAAACACAAATCTTTAATACATCAATTTAAAAATAAATAGACATAAACCACTTTCATTTTCAACAGCTCAATTAACTTCTGCTGAAAGAAAACTAAAACACACAACGTTTTGCCTGGCATAGAAGAACAAATTTGTTCATTTAGAGTATGTCATGCATTTATGGCTTTTGATGTGCAGATCATCATCATCTACATATGATGATGATGATGATGATTATGTCATGACGTCAGATACAATTACAAGATGCAAAGATTGTTGATATTAGAAAACAACACAAAAACTGAATATGCAAAACACCAGATATTGATGAAGACAATGATATTTACAATATTTTGAATGAACACTTAAACATACCAGATGCTTTTTCTGCATTACAATCTATATAAAATTTTTAAATGTATTCAATTATGTAAGTGAAAGTTGCTAAATTCAGAAACAGGTTCTAATTAGAGGAACATCTCTAAATCATTTCCAATTCAGAGGAAGTACTGGTTAGATTTAGATTTATTCAATTAGGTACATGATGGAATGACCAGATTTCAGAATTAACATAATTAACATAGATAACTACAGATTTTTTGGAGACAGAGAATGGTAAAAATTTTGGTGGATTACCTTAGAACCTGATATTTTGGAGAGGGTATAGTGGCAGCACTGGCCGGCATTAAATTTTGTTCTTCACTTTCCATTGTTTATTTTATATTTTAAATATATATTTAGTATGTATCTAGAAATCTGGATCACTTCTGGTCACAAGATTGCCAGATATTTGATCCTCATTAAATTTATGTATATCATGAATTTAGGTCTATTATAAAATTCTCTATGCTATACTGAAGTTATTCAAAAATCAAGTTTTGAATAATATATAACACAAATTATAAAAAAATACCTACAGGAAAATTTAGGTAGTTTGCAAAAAATCTTTTTTAAATGTACAAGACTGAAAGTTAATAAAGCACTAAAGACAAAATTCAAGATAGCTGCTACAAACAAGAATATAAATTATAAAAAAATTCCCAAAGTTCCTAATTTAGACTCAAACCCAGAATGGAACAAACTGGTTTTTAATAATAAATTTTGGTCAAATGTTTAAGTAAAGTTTTGGCTAATAATGTCTAAAAACTCTGATAAAAATAAGAAAACAAATACATTTTGGCTTTCATTTTTAAGCAAATGATAACGTAACCTGTAATACAAACAAGGTTTTAGCCACCATGTGACTAAAACCTTGTAAACTATTGATGACTATAGTATGTAGTCATTGCATTAATGTCATTCAGTTTCTGTAATTAAGCCCATGGCATATTTATGGAACTATCTGTTAGACCAAGTACAAACTATTTCTAGTTTGTATTATACCTAGCATAAGATCTGTTACAACATGAATAAATTCTCATTCACTATCACACTAAAATATTAATATAAACAAGTAGAATTTGAGTAGATTACTTGTAAAAAGTTAAAAGTTTTAATGGAATTCTAATGTAAAACAATACAATATGAATAAAATTATTTTTTAATTTTTATACATAATTAATATACAGTCGACCCCCCTATAATATGAGTTCATATAATGCAGTTTCTACATTGCAGCGAAAAAATTGCAACTGTATTCGTATAAAGATGCTAAAAGAGACTCGTAAAATGCGATAAAACGTCATCACCGACTCGTGTCACGACAGGATTGATCTAATCTGGACCAATAGTGGACGAGCAGCCGAACTACTTACATGCTACAGAGAGTTTAGGCGGGTAAGTTGAGTTTACTATTGTCTGTACAGTATATAAATTAGGTACTGTAAGTCTGTAATTTTATACATTTCTTGTGAAAAAAACATTTCTTATTCAACGGCCATAAAAATTATTTCTATTAATGATGTCTCCAAAGTTCAACAAATTTTTCGCAGAAAAATAACTTATCAGAAATTGTGGGCGTGGTTTGGTGCGCTGCTCCGCAATGAAAACAAGCTTGAGCGATGGCGACGTCGAACGGTGCACACTCGGTAAGTAATCCTACAATTTGTTGTTTATAGCATAGTTTATATGGATTATTCCCAAAAAATTATACGTGTTTTGGAAATGTTGAGTCAAATTAGTCTAGAATCGATTAATTTTATGGAAGAAAACCTTTCAAACAGCCATAGTCCATAAACTTAACATGTGTCGGGCTGTGATTGGCTCATGTATTTAAGGATTCCTACAACGTGAAATTCTTATAAAGTGGAATGTATCTACTGAGTTATAGGGGGATCGACTGTATGTGCAAAGACAATTTCATTCAGCAATACAAACATTGGAATACTTGAAAACCTCCAATGATATATACTATTGTTTAATTTTTTAAATGGAAAATACAAAGTAATGATATAATGTAGTATCACAAATGTAAAGTGGAAAAAATTGAAATGCTGTATAGTCATTTTCAATTTAATGATCATTGTCTCAATTTAAAATTTTTTAGCAAAGTGGTCAAGTAAGTACTCACATCTACTAATGAACAAAACATAATGCCAAAATAATGCATTGTAGGCTCAAATACAAGTTTTCATGAGAGACTTCAGTTTAACTAGCAAAATACAGCAATCTCAAGTAGTGGTTCATGTAGATTAAGTTTTGATCTTAACAAATGAATAAAGTTCTTCCTATCTCCTGCCAAATTAGTTAATAATTATTTAGCCTTAATAGCCCTAGAAGGAAACACCAACCCCATATAAACAAGGGAAAAGGCAAAGATAAAGAAGTATGTATGTTAAACTAGAAGGATACTGGTCTAACTGACCACTATCTCCTGTTAAATTTAATAATTATAAATAAATAAATTTAATTTTAGAATATTCTGGAAGAAAAAATCAGTCTGGAGTAGGACTTTGAATCTGCAACTCCTGCTTACCAAGCAGACATGTTACCAATTATGCTACTGGATTTCCTGTCTGATCTTTACTTCCACACTAATTAATTAACTATTTTATATAGATCTATAAAACAACTGTATTGGTCACTCACAGCTTTTAGAATATTCCAACATTTAAGTTAATTCATTTGTAATTGTTAAATTTAACAAGAGAGGACAGCTAGACTGAATAAAGATAAGCATCACAACTTTTATGGAAGCTTGGATAGCAGAAATTTTAGCACTCCAAGCATTTACTCAGCTTTGAGTCAAGGTTGATTTTAATCTATTCTTTATATTAATATATTTCTGTTGTCATATTTGAAATTAGTTGCCAGATCTATGATTTTCAACCACATTTATCAATCTGCTGATTTCAATCAAATAATGACATTAAGTAGATAAATATTAGATATTACAGATATTTTTAAAGATTATTCAAATAAAATTGGAATATCCCAAAAAGTCCTGAATTATTCTTCAGCATATTCAACATATCTGGCAATATGTACTGTACATTAATAACAAATATTCTAGAAAAAGAAACAATATGAAGTAAGCCCACAGTAATACTTTGTGTAAGCCACTAGTATAGGTACCTAAGAATCAATATGTTGAATGGTCAATTCACATATTACATTTTAATTGAAATTATATAATAAAAATTTAGATCTCCCAGTGACAGCACATTGAAGCCTGACTATACCAGCACCTATGGAATTTCCTGACTTCTCAATGGCCCCATCCACCACTAAATGTGTATTTGGTGCACAAAGGAAAAAATCTGCATAAAAACCCAATATCCTTGGAATGTCTTAATCATTTAGAATTTTGCTGTTGTTATGTCAAAACAATTCTGCTTTACAGGTTATGTCATACAAGTGATTCCAAAGTCTTCTACTGTGTTTCTGTGAAGCATAGGTTTCTGAATTATAATAGTATTTTACATAGAAAATTGTTTCATTCTGAGATTTATTTTCCATTTAGGTCATTTCGTAGAGAATCCATATTACACAGGTTTTACATACACACTTATTTATCTTCATCTTTTCCCACGTTTATGTGGGGTCGGCATTTCCTTCTCTAATATGTTTTCTCCATTTCTCCCTATCAAGGGCTTCTTCTCTCTTAAGTCTCCTCTGGTTAAGTCTTCTTCCAACACATCTTTGGTCTTCCTCTTTCCTTTTACTACCAGTTTCCGATCTTTCCAACATAATTGTTTCTTTACTCTACATGGACAAATCGCCTCAGCCTACATTCTTGCATCTTTTTGCTCAAGAGGCCCACCTTAACAGAACCTCTAATAAAATCATTCCTTATTCTATCCTTCCTTGACACTCCACACATCCATCTCAACATTCATATCTCTGCCATCTCTATCTTTCTTTCTTGGGCTCTTGTTATTGCCCATGTCTCAGCTCCATATAACATTGCAGGTCTAACAACTGATTTATACAATTTTCCTTTCAGACTGCAGCTAACTTCCTTGTCGCATAGCACACTGCTCAGCTTCCTCCAGTTCATCCATCCACATTGAATTCTATGACGCACCTCCGAGTTCAATCCTCCTCCCATCTCAACAAATGTCCCAAGATATTTAAAATTCAGAACAAAAAGGGAGCAGCACATTTTGGATTTTAATATTATACTCGCCTCTACCATTCAGAGTCATATAAGCTGTTTTAGTTCTGCTAATCTTCATGCCTCTTTCTTTCAAAACTTTCCTCTAATCTTCCAGTTTCTTCTCAGCCTTGGTTTGGGAAAGTTCACACAGCACAATATCCACAGAGCCTCACACTTCACGTCACACACCAACATGTCCATCTGATAAACCACATACACATCTGATAAGTTCAAAAGTTCTGAGACTAACACGGTATTGCCAAAATATATTAATATGAAAATATTTTAAATATAGCTATTTTCAAAGAATTATCAATATGCAGGTATGAAAGCAGTGTTGTGTTCATTTTAGCCAAATAATTTTCAACAAAAAGTGAATGGTGGACCATGGTTATTGTGAAAGAATATCCAGTCCTTAGCTGCCCATTGTTCTGGGCACTTTACATGAATTGCTTCTCTTAAATGTCATAATAATTGCAGATATGCTCCTTATTTACTGTAGTAATTGCAGAATGAAAAATGCCTTTCTAGTCAAAAAAACAGGTCCATTATTACCTTATCCTTTGCATAATCCAGGTGGAATCATTTGATTCTTGGAGAAGATGGAAACTTCCACATGAATGATTGACATTTGATTTCAGAATCATAAAGAAAACACTACATTTCATCTCTAGTGATGATTTTTTGTAGAAGTGGCAGGTCCTTGTCAATTGCATCAGTGAGGTAATCAATAACACTCATTTGTTTCTGACTGTACATGTTCAGATCATCTGTTAGAACTGCATGACAATTTCCAATTGAAATTCCAACTTTTTCTGCTGTCAGTCACATTGTCTTCAAGTAATTTTTGGCCTTTCTAGAACCTCTTAAACTACTCAAACACTTTTGATTGCTTCATATTCTTTTCATATAATTTTTAAGACATCAGGAGGACATTTATGTAAATGCTGCAGAATTTGATATTAGCTCATTGCATTATCTTTTTACTTCAATGATTGCATAAAAACTACACTTCCCAGATACATTTCAGTCATGCATATTGTATAAATACATGATGGATGATTCCAATTTTAGAGTAATAAGGAGAAATATTTATTGAACATGGCAGAACTTGTAG
Organism: Centruroides sculpturatus; assembly: GCF_000671375.1. NCBI lineage: Eukaryota > Metazoa > Arthropoda > Arachnida > Scorpiones > Buthidae > Centruroides > Centruroides sculpturatus. The sequence continues at coordinate 278,134 of NW_019384660.1, read as the reverse complement.
GAAAAGCTTTAATCTTATTTAATTGGTTTTAATATTGTTAAAATCTATTATATATATATGCATACCTAATGCTATATAGCAGATTGGACTGCAGGTTAATTGGAATAGCTGTTCATTTGGACCAAAATGTAGAGAATAGAAAGAAATAATCTATTTAATTTAAATTTGTGCTGCTTATTTGGGTCTACTCACTCTTATTTGAAACAGTGACAACTGTAATTTGAATGGCAAACTATAGACCAGGGATGGGCAAGCAAGAGTTCAGTGAGAGCTGAAATGTAGGTTTTGCAAAATGCATGGGAGCCGCAGTTCTGTATTGCGATTTTATTACATACTATAAAACAATTATTGAATTTTTTTAATAAACATATTTTCACAAAATTGTAAAAATAATAATAAAAAGCAGAAATTAACACTTTCAGCAAGAACCGCATGTAACTCAAAAAGAGTTGCATTATCTATAGCAGACGTGGGCAAATGCAGCTCTGAGAGCTGCATTTGCCCACGTCTGCTATAGATAGTGTGCCTCTAGCTTACATTGCAATTATATCAATTATCACAAGTTAAAGTGAAAAATGATACTCTATAGATATTCTTGAATTTGCTAGACCTAAAAGAAGTTAGATTGGAACAGAGACAAAACACTTTTGGTATCTGCTTGATCTGCTCTGTTTATCCAAAGCAGTTTGAACTTTGAAGGAGGTTCCTAGAAGAAACTGTGGCAACAGCTAAGTAAGCAAACCAATGGCTTAATCTATTTCATATTTAACAGATATCATCACTGATTTGCTTACTTAACTGCTTGCCACCTACACATATTCCTAGTGAAAGACAATCAAGGTTGCCAAGTTGGGCAACTACTTAAAGCCAGTTTTGGCTACTGAAAAATTAAATATCCTATATCTGCAAAACTCCAAAAACTGTATGTATTAACTAAAGTTAATACATTACATTTTGATAAATTAATATCAAAAAACTTTAAATCCAGAAAAACAATTTTTATTATGGGAACGAACATTTCCGACCCAGTACAATGGCCATCTTCAGGTTCTAAAATGGAATTAATGAATAGAACAGGAAGCACATTTGAAATTAAAATGTGCTTTCTGTTCATTACTTCCATTTTAGAACCTGAAGATGACCATTGTACAGTACATGGTCAAAAATGTTCATTCCCACAATAAACATTGTTTTTTGTGGATTTACATTTTTAATATTAATTTTAAAAATCTGTATCTTTTATAATTTAGCTCAGAGATTCCCAACCTGTGGTACGCGTACCCCTAGGGGTACGCGATAGGTTGTTTAGGGGTACAGAAAAAAGTTAGTTATTATGGCAGAAAAAATAATATATTATGTATCACAAACTAATAGTATTAAAAAATTATTAGATAAAAAATGTTCCTTGCAACAATCACAACTTTATTATACATTTTTTCTTTTAGGTTTTTTTTCTTTAATTTAAAGTTACAATATGTAAAATTAACAATACGGTTACTCACTAAATTTCTTAAATGAGGGGTACAATCTAGAGATATGACATGTCACGGGGTACAATCTAGAGATATGACATGTCACGGGGTACAATCTAGAGATATGACATGTCACGGGGTACAATCTAGAGATATGACATGTCACGGGGTACAATCTAGAGATATGACATGTCACGGGGTACAATCTAGAGATATGACATGTCACGGGGTACAATCTAGAGATATGACATGTCACGGGGTACAATCTAGAGATATGACATGTCACGGGGTACAATCTAGAGATATGACATGTCACGGGGTACAATCTAGAGATATGACATGTCACGGGGTACGCTAATGAAAAAAGGTTGGGAACCACTGATTTAGCTAGTTGCTATTTTTTGAACTATATGAACTTATATTTGGCAGTTTACTGAGCTAATAAAATTTGTATGTTTGTTTATCATTGCTTATTTAAAAGTTCAAACATAACCACACTATGTCTTGTGGGCAGGTGGTGGTGTGTTCCCTACTTTTGCTTTTCCATCTTCACTTCCAGTGCCTTTCAAATATTTTAATAAAAATAAACATTCTGTCTTTAATTTATTTTTTAGTAAACGTCCCTTTTTATTTTATACATTATTATACATGTTCAGTAGACTACCATTGAAAGAACTTTTTCCCTCCATCTTATTGGGATAATGTCTACCTGCATTATTGGGTTGAATGATCTACTCTCCAATATGACCCAAGAAAGCAGAATCTACTGTGTATGCATATAAGGTGCTCCACAAAAGTATAGAACTGCTCAAAAAATTGGTCTTTTGAGGTCAGAACATGCACTGATAGATAGAAATAGATTTTTTTTATGCATAATTCAGTACCTAACTTATAAAAATGTAATTTTAGGAAACTTGAGCGTCTAATTCAAGGCTGACTGCAGAATAGCGATGAAGTCGATTTAAATACTGCCACATAAGTACAGAACCACCATCTTTCTCACAAGTTTGAAATGTGAAAGTATTTTTTTTCATCATGCCTCGTGGTACCCATTTAACAGACTTTAAGAAAGAACAATTTGTGGCTTTGAGTAGCACCGGTTTAAGTCATCAGGCAGTAGCAAACAGCATGAAGCATTCGAAAAAGGGAGTTCAGCATTATTTGTAAAATCGTGCAAATTATGGATCAAAGCATAAAGGTGGACATCCTTCATAGCTTACACTGTGAGACCGCAGACAAATTATTAATGCAGCCTCTAATCTACCACATCTTTGCATCAAATTCAGGATAATTTGGGTATTCAAGTATATCACGAAATCGTTTTAAGGGTTTTACACAGCAACAATAACATTGTTCAATCTCAAATGAGAAGCCTGAGCACAAACTGCCTGACTTGATTTTGCTAGGAAAAATATGGCCACTCAATGGAATAAGGTAAGTTTTTTGTTTCGTTTAGACCTATTGTGCTAGCACAAGAAATAACAACCCTTTTGTTGTATATGTAATCTTTTCGGATGAAAAAAAAAATTTGATTTGGATGGACCAGATTGTTTAGTGCCATCTTTTTGTAAATCTACTGAGTGATTTACAAAAAGAGCCCAAGTACTTTTCGTGAAGGAACTTCAGTAGAGGGAATCGGATTTGGCATTCATTACCTGTCGCATGAACAGTGTCGACTATCAACAAGTTCTGGAGAACAAATTGTTGCCGTACAAACATAGATTCAGAAGAATTTCTGTTATTTTCCAACAGAACAACACATCTATCCATGTATCACAAGATACAAAACAATCGTTTGAAAATAAATAAATTGACCAGTTTGTTCTCCTAATTGCAATCCTGTAGAAAATGTTTGGGAAATCTTGATTGACCGAATTTATGAGCAAAATCACAGTATGCCGACATTGAACACTTAAACCAAGCAATTGTCACTGCTTGGAACTCCCTTGAGATATTGATTATAAAAAAAACCTTGTTGATAGCATGCCAAATCACATTTTCGATGTTATTAGTGAAGGAGGTGTGCAAATAAATTACTAAAATAAAATATTTTGCAGTATTTAATGCTTTTTGCATTCATTTCTAGTCAATTCTATACTTTTGTGGTGCTAAAAATAAGTTTTTTTTTTTTTTTTTTACAATTTCTTCTGTTTGCTGCAATATATATTGGGTTGGCAAGTAAGTGATTGCAGATTTTGTCAATAGGTTGCCTTAGCACATTTTTTTGCTTTGTCATTGTGTTCAAAGCACCTAACCTATATTGTTTTCTTGTTGTTTGGACTTTCACCTTTAATTTAGTAAAAAAATTGTATTGATTAGTTATTTAGTTTCGTTTTCATCCCAATTTAAAAATGGAAGAACAAGACGTGCATTTCAGACATATTTTATTGTATTATTTCCGAAAAGGCAAGAATGCATCACAAGCACACAAGAAGTTATGTGCCGTATATGGGAATGAACCCTTGAAAGAAAGGCAGTGTCAAAATTGGTTTGCCAAATTTCGTTCTGGTGATTTTTCACTGAAAAATGCTCAACGATCTGGCCATCCAGTTGAAGTTGATGAGACCCATATCAAGGCCATTATCAATTCAGATCGTCATAGCACAATGCGTGAGATTGCACAGAAGCTCAATGTATCGCATACATGCATTAAAAAAAAATTAAAACAGCTTGGCTATGTCAAGAAACTGGATTTATGGGTCTCTCATCAGCTTAAGGAAATTCATTTGATGCCACGCATTAGCATCTGTGATTTGCTTCTGAAACGCAACAAAATTCATCCATTTCTGAAACAACTGATTACTGGCGACGAAAAGTGGATAGTTTATAACAACGTTAATCGGAAAAGATCGTGGGTGATGCAAGATGAACCAGCCCAGACGACACCAAAAACTGAGATTCGCCAAAAAGGGATTATGCTTAAGGTGGGATTATAAAGGAATTCTGTACTTTGAACTTTTACCAAGAAACCAAACGATTAATTCAAACATGTATGTTCAACAACTTGCCAAACTGAGTGATGCAGTTCAAGAAAAGTGGCCAGAATTGGCAAATCGTAAGGGTGTTGGTTTTCCAGCACAATAAAGCAAAGCCCCACACATCTTTGGTCACTCGCCAAAAATTATTTCAGCTAGGTTGGGATGTGTTGTCACATCCACCATATAGCCCTGACATTGCACCTTCAGATTACATTTACAGTAGAGCCTCGATTATCCGACCCCCGATTAACCAACACCTCGGTTAACTGACCGTCCTAGTCGGCAAATTTCAAATGTCCGCTAGTGATGTGACGCTACAATATTTGGCTATGTCTTGGCTACTTTATTATTATTTTTACGTGTTTTAGCTGGCAACACTCATTCGACCATGAAAGGGAGCCAGTATTTAAACGAGGCTTAATTTTCTAATTTTTAACGATACAATAGCAACGATTATTATTTTAAAAAATTTTTGTTAGACTTAACATCGATGAAAATTCAACGCGAAATAGGTTAATAGCGATATACTAATATACTAATTACATGGGATATAATAATATACTACACTAATAATGGATTTTTTCATACTTTTCGGTTATCCGACCTTTCAATTATCCGACCAACCCCAGTCCCCAATTG
>NW_019384660.1:221009-272451 GCF_000671375.1 Centruroides sculpturatus | reverse complement strand
ATACTTTAATTTGTCTTTTAATGATAATACAACACGTTTTCTTTTCGATGACATATCGGTAATATTAAAAGTAAATACTGTATTTAAATCGTGATCAAATTTTCAACAAACAAACGTTCATATTGCATTAGGATTACTACTGACCAACGCTAACAGACTACCTATTGTTTAAAAGGCCCTCTGGTGACGCAAGAAGACGGATTTTAATAAAATAAAAAGCAGTTGAAACTGCATTTTTATGAATAAAAGTTTGACAAACTATTTATCGTTTTACGACGAGTAAAATTTTTTTGTCGCGTTCACGGCTTTTAAGTAATGCATAAACCTTCGAGGCGCGAGGCCCTTCGGACCGCGAGGCATAGGCGGTGGCCCACGTCGTCCATGCCTTACGCCGCCCTTGGTCATAGAAATGATGTAATTTGAATATAAATTATTTATAAATACGTATGTCAAGTTATATTTTTATTACTACGTAAAATATATTTAAGAGTTTACGACCACTGTGATGGGTGAGACGTTGTTGAAACAAAAAAAGTTATGCATTCCATCACGTACATAAACAGTGTCGTAATTCGCCAAGTGCAAATCAGCAAATTCGTAAAATTTTTGTTTATTTTGAACAATCTGGATAATCGAAAATCCGGATAATGGAGGTTCTACTGTATATATATATAAGAAATTATGAGTTTCCACAAATTATGTTTTCATATATCCTGAATAATATAAGAAAGGTAGCTACCAAAAAACAAAGTGATAATTACAAATATGTCGCACTAACCTTGTACAACTTTGCAGTTACTACTTAAAACATATCACAAACATTTTTTATCCATTTCTGGGATCTTCTTCGTGTTCTATAAGTCTTTCTGACGCAATTCCGATTTTTAATTAATTTAATTAACTGTTCAGGTCTCCAATGCTTCTCTATCTTTGGAATTTATTTTTTTAAATTTCAAAATTTGAATCTCCAAACGATGTGTGCTTGCGCCAGTTGTTATAGTGTTGTGTCATAAACATCCTGCCATGCTCTTGATAGTTGTTTTTCTTCTTTAAAATTGATTGACAGACCTTTGCAGTCCACTTTAAAAATTTCTAATGCCTCCAGATTTTGCAGTTGGTTTATATGTCAGGTTTGTCGAATTATTGTCACTTGTAGATTAGGTGTAATGTTATTTTCATTGGCATATATTGCTAAGGCAATATTGCTTTTCTTTTTTTCGATGTCCAATTTCTTTGCAGTTACTACTTAGAACATATGTGATATGTTCTAAGTAGTAACTGCAAAGCTGTACAAGGTTAGTGCGACGTATTTGAAAGGTAGCTACATTATATCTGTAATTCCTAATCTTGTATAATAAATTTGCAGCAGTTCTATACTTTTGTGGAGCACCTTATATATTATGTGGATGTGCGTACACACATATAAGTACATAAACTGATAAGGTAGCAATAATAAAAATATTTTAAAAAAAAGAAAATAAACAGAACAGACATCTAATTCATTTCAAGCAAATATTTTCTACAGTATTATTGATTTTTTAAAAAATTATATACAGGTGTTCACCTACTTACAAACATTTTGACATACATCTAAAATTTGCTTAGTTTGTGAAGTTCTGTTACCACTCGTGGCATAGCATTAAAATTCATCTTTGGCCAGTAATAAATAATTACCGTGAACTTATTTCTGTTGCATAAGATCAAAAACATTAGTTCAATTATTAAATTTGATTCTACTGCATATTGTCATTTTTTATTTTTGTACAAATTCAGAGGTTCCATCACTGCTCATGAGGTTGATTGAAGTCGGTAACATCAGAGTAACAGCATTTTTTGCTAAAGTTTGCAATATTTATAAACTTTTATGATTAGTACTTCAAAAATGCATCCAAAATGTAATAGTAAAGCTAGCAGTAGAGATAAATGCAAGTAGTGTCATTCTATCATTGTGAAAACTAAAATGTATTAGATAAAAAAAATCTATCTGAAATACTGCTACTAAACAGTAGCAAGCCTATATGCAAATACAATATTAATTTTGCATATTTCAAGATATTTTTCTGGGAGATGCCAGAGTAAGTCGTTAACTCATTTTAACAAAAGTATGGCTATTCTGGTTAAAATATTAATGACATACATAGTTTCGATAAATACAGAATCAAAAAGTGGCATAAAATCAAAATTATTTTAACTATGTGACTGATTTTTAGCAAAAAAATCAATTTGCCTAATAATGATACTGCAATGTCATTGCAAAAACATGCAATGTTCTTACTTGGGCTGCAATATGATATCCTTTCAGATAACATATTGCAATCCCAGCTGGGATAGTCAGGTATGGTGCTACCCCAAAGTAGTGGAGAATAAACATGGGAAATTTTTAAAGTATTTTTCCACGCGTTTTTTTCTCATTACCGTTTTGGAAAAAGATTTTGCAAACAGTTATGTCTAGTAAAGAAAAGCCTTTTTTTATTGTTACATAATTCATTTTTTATGTGAATTTTTTTTCGCAGTAGTTTTTGCGATACCCTCAAAAGAATTTAATGGCTATATCCGCCCCTCACTGTTGAGTGGATACATATTTCTGGCATGCAGAAAGTTAATAAATTTACATAAAAAACAAAAAAGCAAGAAAATTAATTAAATCAGCATTTTTTAATATAGCTATATAATTATATTTTTTTCACATAAAAAAATTTCACATTACCTTTTACCTTTAAAATCTGTTTCACAAAACATAAAATTTTAAAAATTTAGTAACGTATTTTTCATTTCTTTTAAATTTCCATTAATGTAAAAAATTAAATTACATAAGGATATGTTGTTTAAAAGTAAAAATTTATCATGACTATTCGGCCTTTTCAATTACACAAATTGCAGCAATATAAAATCTATCCTAGTTCGTTAACAAAACATGCATGTTTTTTTTATTCAAAAATACGATTTGGAAGAAAGTATCCAGTTCAAATAATTCGAACGAAATAATTTTCTCGGTAATTTTAAACTTATAACAGATATCACATTATAAAAATACCTTAATAATTTTATTTATTTAATTAGCAAACGTATATAAACTTTTATTTTTCCTCGGCACAAAATATACGCCGCCACACACAATAAAAAAAAACACCGTAACAACTTATAATTTTTAAAATTTATTTCTAATTCTTACGCAACTAAATTAATTCAATATTTCATATTAACTTGTACAAAAAAAATTATTTTTTTAAATCTTAAAGCAATCACCAATACGTTCAACTGAAAAATTATGCCAATCTGATAAGAACACATTGTATAACACATGGGAAATCAGAACTTAATTTTTTTTTTAATTAGAACTTTTAATTATTTAATTTAAAAAAAAAACCGAATTGGATTATTTAGAGATAAGTTTAAAGAGAAGAAAAGAAAAATTTGATTTACCATGTTGAGGTGCAGTCGAAGTATGGACGGGTTGAGGACTCCCCTGTAAAACAGAATTTTAAGTATTGTATAAGAAAACAAAGGCATTTTTCATGAAAATATACAATATATTACAATATGATTAATTTGTGAAATGAAATCTTACGTATTGTTTTGAAATTTCAGCGTCAGACATGTCGAGATTTCAAGATAAAGTAATCAATTACAACGTTTATAAAATCCATATAACTACAGGTTTGAACTTAGAAAATTTTCCAGTTGTCGCCATGATATCGGTCTCAAACCGGTCATTGGTTGACTTTAATCCATTCTTACTATCATTTCTGCGTACCGAAACGAATCAAATTATTTTTCTAACGTTAAATCGACAATGCCTAATACTTTATAACACGTTAACTTACCTCGATCTGCGAATAAAATTGCTCTACGAACGAATTCATATCGTAGTTTTATTGTCGGAATCGATGGCGACCACAAAAACAGTCTAAGTCCAATAGATGAGTGTCTGAGCATGCGCTACCATTTTTCCAACCACCCGGATGTACAATAAACAAATGCTTTAACGGTGTGTTTGGTCACTTTACAACGTATTTTACAATAACGAAAATGTATTTATTAACGTCGTACATTTAAGTTTTTAAAACGTTGTTTCGTCACGTAAAACAAACCGACGAAATTATTCGACTCTTAACCACGTTTTAGTTTAAAGGATAAAAAAAAAAAAAAGTCGAATGCCGCTTGCCACCATTAAACAATCGTTGACGTCAGATCGAGATAGTTTTTAGATAAGTTTATTGGAGAAAGTTGGAATTTTATAGAAATTTTAATGACGTATATTTCATTTAAATTATTTAATTTATTTTTTGTTTTGTTTTTTTTTTAACTCGACACGTTTCGTTTTAAAATTAACCAATCAGAATATAGCTATCGTCATTGATGAAATGATACGTTCGCGTAATTGAGTAATTTTCGAGTTACGTTCGCGTAATTGAGTAATTTTTACATCATTCTCAGAATCGGGTTATTTTCCAAGTGAATTATGAGCAAAATGTGGAAAGAAATGTGTTTAGAATCGACTCAAAAAATATTTTTCGTTATTATTAAAGTTCAGTGACCAGATTGTCTCCCACTTAAGCACAATGACTCGACTATTCGTTATATGTGACACAATCCTATGCTCGCTTTCTGTTATTAATTAACGTTTCCTGTAAAACTTGTGCACGTTAATACTTTACCGATACATTTTATTTCATTTCGTTGGCCTGCAGTTAAAAAAAAAAAATCAAAAATTCTCATAGTAGTACGTTCCAACAAGGTAGTAATTAGTCATGGTAAATGCACAGTATAAGCATTTCCCGATTGATTGTGTGGTAAAGATAACCTTTGTACTGTTAAGACCGCTTGTTTAAACTGGAAATTCGTAGATTTTGCACTTATGATTAAGGTGACATTATTTAGTAAAGGTTAAATTACATTCCAGTCGATTTTTATACTTGTTGAGAGCCTTGGATAAGTTTGGAAGAATATTAAGCTTATTTGCTTTGAGTAATTTATTTAAATTATGTTAAATAAGACATTAAATTTAATAGGAAATTAAAAATTTTGCCCTGCTTTTGGATTAATCGTAATAAAAATTTCTTCGATAAAACATTTTTTATTTGTTAGAAATTAAAACATCATTAATTTCGCTCTATCATATTACAGTATTTGTGCACAAATGTTTCTTTTTATCATTAAAGATTTTTGAAATTGGTTACTTCTCGCAGCTTTTTATGTAATTAGAAACTTTCATATAAATACTGTATTGGTATTATCAACTTATATGACATTAACATAAGAAAATCTGCTCATAAATTTGTTATCATTCTAAACTGAAGAAAACATTTTTCGATAAAATATTATTTTGTATGCTTTTATAACATTCTAAATATAATGTACTATTTTCGCTTATAAAATTCTCATTATCTGAAAGATTATAACTGATGCCGATAGTAATTGGTTATTCGACTGTATTAAAAAGATTAAATACATTATATAAATAAAATTCAACAAATTGAAAATCATTCAATCTATGAAGAGAAGAAAATTTTTTTGTAAGATATCTCCTATATCGGTGATGGTAAAACTGTTATCTGTGTGATGATTTTCAGATACCTGTATTGAATGCTCAGAAAGTATTAGTTATTTATAAATTATAAAAAATAGTGTGAAAAGTAAAATTATATATGTAGTGTGAAAATGGAGTCCTAAAACTTATGAAAAGTTTTAAATTATGAACAAGGGTGATCTAATCACAGGTTACTTAATTAATGCACTTTTAAATGTTAAAGATGCATTAATTAAGCTAATTATGAACCTCAGATAGAAAATTATCATGAAATAAACAGCATTGACTTTTGCATTAAATGTTTGTTTCCATTACAATCAGTTTTTTTTATCACTTATATAGAGTTTATTGTTATTTTTATGATATACATTAAAAGTTAAGTAAAATTTGTAATGTATTTTAGTTATTTATATTTTTATCACACAAATACTTGACCTTTACTTTGGTGTTACTAAAATTTAAATTTAATTTTGATCCACTTTCAGAAAAAGGTTTGCCATCACTGTGTTATGTTATAGAAATTCTCAGATGAAAATATTACTTTAAAATTTAATTATAAAATCATTGTCAGAATATATTTGAACAGATGGTAGCTATAGTAAATGTTCAGATGTATGTAAATTGTAATTTGATTAACATTAATACATTAGATTTATTGCAGAATACAGCTTTATCTACATTTAGAATAAAATTTGTAATACTTGAAATTATATTTTTTAAATGAAAATATAATACTGTAACCTTATTTTAAGCTGTATAGTTTTATTATTGAATAATTAAAAATTTTATGATGTATTAGTCTCATTTGTTAACAGATAATAATCATGAATTTAAAATATTTTTAAATAAAATTTTCAATAAATGATTTTTTTAATAAATGATAATTGAGATAAAGTAATAAAGTAAAAAAAAATTTTAATTATTACAGATAATAGAATATTTTAGAATAAATGAATGAAAGCAAATTAGATCAAAACAAATTATATTTTTAGACTTTGTGTTAGTGATAATAGATCTTACATTTGCCTATAATTAGCAATAGATATTATAAATCAACAAATGAAATTTGTATTATTCTAAATCAAATATAAATTTATATGAACAAAAATTGATGTTTTAATATTTTCTATATATTAATTAGTGCATAATAAAATGTAGTTATTTTGTATTATGAAAATGTAAATTTTATGTACAGTACTGGTTCTAGATATTGTATTTTATTTTAAAATAATTTTTTTGTTAATAAGTATATGGTTTCTATACATGTATTTATAATAGTTAGTCAAGAAATGTAAATTAACATGAATAATAGTATAATCATTTTAAAATATTTTCTAAGTTGACAGAGGCAAATAGTACAAATATAATGAAATAATACTCTGTGAGCTATATCTATTTCATTAAAAGTACAGTAATTAGTAACTTGACTCTTTTAGTGTAAATAAAGCCAATTTATGATCCTCTTCTTTAAGTCTATTAGGCTAAACTTGTTTTGTTGACATTCTTGTCTTTCCATAAAAATTCATTTTTATAGTATAATTTATCTATAAGAATTTATATTTCTGTTCAATTTATATAAGATTTAAAAAGTTACTACTGTATTTACAATTGGAATATATACATGACAAACAACACGCTTTTTTTTTTTGCTAACTAAATCCTGTCAATTGCAACTCTAAATTTATTCTCTCTTCAGACAAATTAGATAAGTGTTAATTAACAAAATGACTAATATGATGTGTTTTTATCTACGATTTCCTTTATGGTTATTCATTTTGCAGTGTAAAGTTCCTGAAATAGCACATCTATTTTAAAAACTTTGTATTAGAAAATTAACCATAAAATGACTTTTATTTAATTGTATAGTATAAATATAGTGTTTATCAATATTATTTCTGATTATAATTAATTATACTACAGTATAATCAATTTTCATTAAAAAATATGATTTTCTTTCCAGTTATATTTAATGTAACTTCTACATATAAGTGCCGATGGTTTCCATGTTTTGTTGACATAGAGCAGATTCTTTTTTATACTGCCTCATTGGTAAGCAAAGTAACAGTTACTGCCAGCAACAAAGTAAGCTAAGTAGAAAGTAGATACTGTGCTAAATAAATTTCTTGTCATCTACATGCAACCATGTTTATCATTTAAATTCTTATATTCTTTTTAAAACTATTTAAAATGAGGAAAAATTATAGAAAATAATCCAATAAGTATCAAGTTATAAATAGTCATTGATTTCCTTTAAACTTAATAAATAAATCTTATGAAATAATTTATTAATACCAATGTTTACTGGATTTAAATGTAACAGCCGAATAAAAACAGTTAAGTAACAAGACGAAGATTGTTTGGGATGATGTATATCTTCATACAATTGTAATTGAGTCAATAATGAATAAAATTATTGACAGTGAATGGAACATTTTACTCCATTATATATTCAATATTTTATTTGTCCTGTTATATCAAGTATTTGCCTTCATGAATATTCTTTATTTCCTAGATTCATTTATTCAAAATATTAATTATTGACATAATAATAATTTTAGAGCTTTGTAAATAAATGAAAAATGTATTTTAAAAATATTGTTCATTTATTCTAAAACTTTAGTTTGCTTCATTTTTTCCTTAAAAGCACATTGTCTGAAATGTATTATGCGAGTTATGTTATAAAGTTATAATCAAGTTTAAAATTATATATTCAAACGTGTATCACTTGATGATTGATTGATCAAATGAACTACAAGTATGATCCACAGATCATCTTTCCCAATAGAATGACTTTTGACTTTTAATACATAAACTTCTTATAAAGTATATATCTCTCTCAATACAAATGTTTTTCGGGTGATGCTTATGTAGAAAAAATTGATATTTGCCTCAATACAATTCGTTGAACATCAAAATCATGGGAAAAATATATCAAGTATCAACAAATGGAGAGTACATCTTGGATGTACATTGCTGATGCCAAGAGAGGTATCAGCATCATATCATTCATTTTGACCAACACCACCTATAACAGAGAAAGTTTAAACATGCTTTCTTGACATCACTTAATCAATTCTACAATTTATAGAAGTGTCAGAAATATTAAAAATGAGCTACAATTTGTATTGTTGTATATTTTTGCCTGCATTTTTTTAAAATAAAAAGCCTATTTACTTTTCTCTGTAATTTGTACTGTTATATCATAAGTATAATGTTTTCGTATGACATGCTGGTTGTACTATTACTAGTTGGACACATTACTAAATACAAAGCAATTGTTAAACCACACCAACACAGTTAAACTGGTTTAATCAGGAAATGATTTAAGCATTTTGCATCTTAATAAGATAATTTGTTATTTATATAAGAGTACTGTATATTATTTTAGTTACATTTTTTGAAAATTAGGAGATTTGAGTTGATGTAACACATCATAATTTTCTTGCAAAATGACATTTTGGAATGGATTGCTGACATTAAGCAGAGAAAGTCTGTATTGCTATTTGTGTAACAGAACAGTGCAACTTCCATTCTGAAAGCACTAAAAGAAGAACAAAATTACGACTTAAAAGTTTTAGGAGTTATTAATATATTGAATTTAATGTATACTGTAAGTAATAAAACAGGTTTATATAAAAACTTCATTTAGAAAATTCCATTAACTACGGATACTTGACTTTAAAAAATAATTGCTTATGGTACTAAGTCTGTATTCTTTCCTTAGAATAAATAAGTTAACATTATAAAAATCAACAAAATATGGTTTAAAAATATGATTCTTTAATTTATCTGCTAACAAGTATATAAAATAATTGTTAAGCCAGCTATAAAAATATTTGGAAAACAAATTAAAATCTTTAAATATTTATTAAATTAAAATCTTTAAATCCAGTAAAATCTTTAAATATTTATGAAAAAATTTAAGGACTTGTTCCTTCAGACAATATCAGTTCTTTTCATTGTATGTAAAACAAATAAACAATAGAAGCATTAATAAATTAACAAAGTTTTACTTAAAAATTTTGTTCACAATTACATTTAAAAAACTACTATAAAATTTTTAATACTCATGTTTATCACACACAAAATATATTAATGATAATTTTATAATTAATAGGAAATTTAATTTTTGATTTTTTGCTTATTTTGATATGATGATGTATGACAACTTGGCACATATTTTCTAATATGAAAATATATGTAATTACTTTCTTCAAAATTAATGAGGATGCATAATTGAGCATTTAGTAATACAAAATTTTTTTATATAATCATTTATAACAGTATAAAAAAAGAATGTGTTTAACAAATAATGGACTAGTTCAGCTTTCATCTTGGATGGTCTTCAAAGTTTTGAAGGCTTCAATTGTTATGCTGAGTTTTCCTATCACAGTATTTTGATCGTTTGCATCGACAACTATTAAAAAAATGTATTATTTGGAATCTTAAATACTGTTTAAATATTTAATATTAAGTATAAAAAGAATAAAAGTATAATCATGTAAATTAAACTTATTCTACTTTATTATTAATCAAATTTCATATTAAGAAAACAAACTATATTTATCACCTAAAAACTATTAAATTCTAGATTTTTTAAAAAGAAGAATGCATATTAAAGTATAAAATTACTTATAATTTTCCTTTTATTAATATTCACTAGCAAGTAGTAAACATAGCTTTACTTTGTTATATACTGATAAAAATTCAAGTTATATTAATTTTTTGCTTATTAGCATATAGGTAACAACTATTTTAAAAAATTTACAAATATCTTAATCAACAAAATTCAATACCAAAGTGTGCAATATATTGTATTGGTAGTTTGTCATATAAAAAACATTTTTATTATAAGACCATAATTGTTTTTATTAAGAAATAAAGGAGAATTCTTCAACTTACTTAGAATTAAATATAAGAAAAATATAACTGTTAATAGAATTTATAGCCAAATAAACAATAGAGTGTTTTGCTTTATATAAAAACTATTTATTTTGAAATATCATATCCTATTTGATAAAATTAATTTTAATCATCTTAGTTCTGTCAATGATAGAACATAATGTAACAGGAGCAAAATGTTATTTTACTTAATGCTGGCAAAACTGGAAATTTCCAAAAATCGGTTTTCAACAAAATCAACTAGTTTTTAAATATCATATGAACTGGTTTTTAGACCAATTTCAAAATCAATTTAAATTCAATAGAATTAATGTCTTATTATTGTATTTTATTAATAAAAAAATATATAAAAATTTTAAATATGATCCTATTTTTATGCAATAATTTAAAAGATATATATTTTGCATTAATATGTTTCTTTGAGTAATATATTTTTTTCTATATACCGTACTAAATATTTTATGTTTTATAATTGTAAAATGTCTAGTAAAATATATTAAGAACAAACAAGCAATTATTTCTTGTGACATCATCATAATGCCAGGCTACAATTTTTAATCACATTCTTAATTCATTTAAATTTAAAACATGTTCGTAACCTGAAATTAGTAGTGTCTTGTTCCTGTACATCATACTTTTCCTGATAACAATAGGTCACCTATGCAACTCCATCCAGGGGAAAATTTTTTAATTTAATTCATGTGACTTCTTGTCTTGACCAGAAGTTCATATATAGTTAATCGAAGCCTCCTACCCCTAAACTTTCCATATCTGGTCTTGACTTTCATCTATCTAACATCATTCTCAAGATTAAGGAAGGAAAGACAGACGGACAGCAACAGTGGGAATTTATAGGTCTACAATTTTTCAAACTGTAGTCTAATGAAATAAATAAATAAAACATTATTTTAATAGCTAGAACAAATTAATTAATAAGTTATAAAGAATTATCAACTTAGAAATTTTTGTATTATTTGAAAAGAAATATCAATTTTGAAATCAGTATTAATTTTTTTGCCAAAAACAACAGTTTACCATAATCTGATTTGGTTGCCAGCATTAATTTTAATGAAAATATAAATTTTTTAAAATTACATATTGTTTTTCCAGTTACAAGTATAATTTTATTAACATAAATATTCTGCAAGTTAATATAAATCATTTTATTATTATGGAAGTTTACAAATTTTGTCATCCAAAAATTCAATTTTTATTTGTTTCATGGCAAAGCAAATCAAAAATTTATTTGTACTCAGGATCAATGCATGTTAAAAACTTTTAACCCATTATTAAAACTCAGGTTCTGTCAGCTAATTTTAAAAATTTATATAATATAATTACATTAATTACTATCATTAAATTATTATCTATTTGGATGATTTTTACTATCAAAAAAACATCAATTAATAAATAGTAAAACATGAAAAAGTAGCAATGATTTGCATAGAGCACAATAATTTAGATATATTATGTAAAATTTGATATCTTATAAACTTTTTTCCATGAAACATTCAAAAATTATTATTTGCAATAGAAAATAAAAATCTCTAAAAATCATGCAAATAAAAATAAAAATAAAAATCTCTAAAAATCATGCAAATATGGATGCTAAATAAGCAAATACAAACTTTTTATTATTAGCATTTTTATTACACATTTCAAAGAAACAATTTTATATAGTTTATTTCTAATGCAAAGGGATTATTATTATTACTATTTTTTTTAAATCAGTATAAACGTTTGAAGATAACTGTATAAAATTATAAACAATCTATAAAATTTCAAATTAAAAAGAAATATAAATAAGATTTTAACTTTTATGTTTACATCTTAAAAAAATGTCAAAGTAAAGAAAATATACATTTTAAAATTTATTCATTGTTTTTAAGATGGTGCATGTTTAGTATTTATATAGAAAGTTTAGAAACAAAATTTTCTGAATTAAATATTTCTGATGATAAAAAATTTTTAAACATATAAATTGATAGAAAAATTTAAAAAAAATTTTTTAATGAAGATCTGTAATCAACAATATAATGACATTTAAAAGAAAAACTTGAAAATTTGTAACATTCATTCATTATAGTACTACCAACTTGGTATCTTGGTGGCTTGATAGAAATATCTAGCATTCATTTACTTTCTGTACTATTAATTTTTAATATCAATTAACTTTAATAAATCTTAAAATAAAGAAAATGTTATAGCTTATGTACTTTTAAATTTCTCATTTAAAATTAGGATAATGATTAAAAAAAAATGAGATAAATAAATATCTTAGGAAATCTTTGAAATATCTTGGAAAAAGAAACAAATAACAACAGACAATAAGATTTTTGTTTTAATTCTTAAAATTCTTTCACATATGAAAAAATAGTATCTTAATTTTTATTTGCAGTAAAAAATAGTAAATATTAGGAAGAGAGTGGTGATATTCCTACAGAATTAAGTCAACTAATTTAAAAATTATTAATCCAAATTTACTGTAACAATTTTAATGCACAGTGGGTGATTGGTTAATGAACATAATCTGTTCCAAGACTTTGCTATCCGAATTGTTTGTTAACCACTTATCGATTTACTATAGGGTTTTATGGGAATTTTGATTAATTCGTTCTGGAGACCCCAAAAATAAAAAATTATATACTTTCTTACTATGTTTATTTATATGTAATAATAAAAATACATACATGCACAGCCTTGCATTTTTATTAGTCATGTTTTTTCTGTTTGTGAAAGTTAAAGAATCTGTCTAATGTCAATTGCTTTTCTCTCTTTTTCAGGATTTTTCAGAAGTAATTAATAGCATTGTAATTGTAGAGATCCCCAAGCCTAATAATTTTACACCTTCAATCCCACATACCTGAACCTGGTTTGGATGCCATTCTAAAACCATTGTTCTGACATCCTACCACTTCTTCAAAAGATCTTTAATGGCAAATGTTGACATTAATCTTCTTTTTCAGAAGAAAACATATCTCACCGAGTTTCTTGGTGTTCTTCATTCAAGAGTTCTTGGCGTTCTTCTGTTGTCAGATCAGTTTCAGGTACTATTATGAGCCCTTTAATGTTCTTTATTTTTCAGATGTGATTTTTGTTACACCTTTAGCTGCTTGAGTCTTCTTGATTATACAGTATCTTTCTTAGATAAGATTGAACTGCGGCCTACTGTAGACCTGTGCAATCCATACTGCTCAGCAACATCTACCTACTCTCTATCTTTGCAATTATACTCTCACCTTTCAAAAATAAAAACCAACACAAAACTTAATGCGTGCCCGACAGTCTTTTATAGTATTCTTTTATAGTGAATACTATAAAAGAATTGTTTCTGTCAGAAAAATAAAAGGATGAAATTACAAGGAGAGTTTCAAAGTTCAGAGGAATACTACAGGATCAGTATATACCGGGTTGAGCGTCAATGTCGACATCTCTGGCGCTCCAAAATGTTTCAAATTGTTGCCTGAAGACAAGGGAAGACCAATCAATATTCATTATTTTACATTGCTTCTTCTTGTGTTTGTTCCGTGAGGTGTTCATTGTCCGAACATAAAAATCTTTCTCGAAAGTGTTTGTTATCCAATTTGTTCGTTAACCAATCACCCACTGTACATGCAGTGAGTTCTTGAAAGAACAAAATATTTAAAATGGTGCTTTCTAGAATTCATCGCATCTTACATGATTAATATTACTAGATGAATAAAACTAAACAATTTATTACTAATTGAAAATACTTCACAATTCTTTGCATTTATATTTAAATTATTAATTATATTAAAAAATGCAATTGGGAATTCTTTTTTTACAGTTTGTAATGTTTTATCATGATATTGGAAAACATATAAGTCTAAAAAAAATACAGCAATGTTTATAAAATAAAATAAATTTTTGAAGTGTTATTCATTTCCTAATACAAAAGTTTAATAAAGAAAGATAACAATATTCAAGAACTAAAATCCCTTCTAAAAATTTTGTGCACATATTCTTTTATGTAGTCACATCTTAGCTACTTTTTAATCTTAAAATAACATTTAAAAGAATGTTCCAGCTTCACTATTATTCGCTTTCAACGTCATTCATTACTGAAAGTATTTTATTTAATGAATAACATAAAATAATGGAAAATTTGAATAATTTGTATCAATCAAATCTAAATACTTATAAAGATTCATTCAAAAATTAACTAATTTAATAATCTGATTATTAATTACAATAAATCTTTGTTCAATAAAAGTGTACAATTTCATCAATGGCAATCATTTTTATAATAAATATGATACAATAAAAAATTTTTAATTCTATTTTATTAATGAGGGTTTTAAACAGATTTTTGGAGTATTGTGTATCCATTATTTGAAAATAATGGGTACACAATAANTCTATATATTAATTAGTGCATAATAAAATGTAGTTATTTTGTATTATGAAAATGTAAATTTTATGTACAGTACTGGTTCTAGATATTGTATTTTATTTTAAAATAATTTTTTTGTTAATAAGTATATGGTTTCTATACATGTATTTATAATAGTTAGTCAAGAAATGTAAATTAACATGAATAATAGTATAATCATTTTAAAATATTTTCTAAGTTGACAGAGGCAAATAGTACA
Source organism: Centruroides sculpturatus (assembly GCF_000671375.1). Classification (NCBI taxonomy): domain Eukaryota; kingdom Metazoa; phylum Arthropoda; class Arachnida; order Scorpiones; family Buthidae; genus Centruroides; species Centruroides sculpturatus. The sequence continues at coordinate 257,406 of NW_019384660.1, read as the reverse complement.
AATATAATGAAATAATACTCTGTGAGCTATATCTATTTCATTAAAAGTACAGTAATTAGTAACTTGACTCTTTTAGTGTAAATAAAGCCAATTTATGATCCTCTTCTTTAAGTCTATTAGGCTAAACTTGTTTTGTTGACATTCTTGTCTTTCCATAAAAATTCATTTTTATAGTATAATTTATCTATAAGAATTTATATTTCTGTTCAATTTATATAAGATTTAAAAAGTTACTACTGTATTTACAATTGGAATATATACATGACAAACAACACGCTTTTTTTTTTTGCTAACTAAATCCTGTCAATTGCAACTCTAAATTTATTCTCTCTTCAGACAAATTAGATAAGTGTTAATTAACAAAATGACTAATATGATGTGTTTTTATCTACGATTTCCTTTATGGTTATTCATTTTGCAGTGTAAAGTTCCTGAAATAGCACATCTATTTTAAAAACTTTGTATTAGAAAATTAACCATAAAATGACTTTTATTTAATTGTATAGTATAAATATAGTGTTTATCAATATTATTTCTGATTATAATTAATTATACTACAGTATAATCAATTTTCATTAAAAAATATGATTTTCTTTCCAGTTATATTTAATGTAACTTCTACATATAAGTGCCGATGGTTTCCATGTTTTGTTGACATAGAGCAGATTCTTTTTTATACTGCCTCATTGGTAAGCAAAGTAACAGTTACTGCCAGCAACAAAGTAAGCTAAGTAGAAAGTAGATACTGTGCTAAATAAATTTCTTGTCATCTACATGCAACCATGTTTATCATTTAAATTCTTATATTCTTTTTAAAACTATTTAAAATGAGGAAAAATTATAGAAAATAATCCAATAAGTATCAAGTTATAAATAGTCATTGATTTCCTTTAAACTTAATAAATAAATCTTATGAAATAATTTATTAATACCAATGTTTACTGGATTTAAATGTAACAGCCGAATAAAAACAGTTAAGTAACAAGACGAAGATTGTTTGGGATGATGTATATCTTCATACAATTGTAATTGAGTCAATAATGAATAAAATTATTGACAGTGAATGGAACATTTTACTCCATTATATATTCAATATTTTATTTGTCCTGTTATATCAAGTATTTGCCTTCATGAATATTCTTTATTTCCTAGATTCATTTATTCAAAATATTAATTATTGACATAATAATAATTTTAGAGCTTTGTAAATAAATGAAAAATGTATTTTAAAAATATTGTTCATTTATTCTAAAACTTTAGTTTGCTTCATTTTTTCCTTAAAAGCACATTGTCTGAAATGTATTATGCGAGTTATGTTATAAAGTTATAATCAAGTTTAAAATTATATATTCAAACGTGTATCACTTGATGATTGATTGATCAAATGAACTACAAGTATGATCCACAGATCATCTTTCCCAATAGAATGACTTTTGACTTTTAATACATAAACTTCTTATAAAGTATATATCTCTCTCAATACAAATGTTTTTCGGGTGATGCTTATGTAGAAAAAATTGATATTTGCCTCAATACAATTCGTTGAACATCAAAATCATGGGAAAAATATATCAAGTATCAACAAATGGAGAGTACATCTTGGATGTACATTGCTGATGCCAAGAGAGGTATCAGCATCATATCATTCATTTTGACCAACACCACCTATAACAGAGAAAGTTTAAACATGCTTTCTTGACATCACTTAATCAATTCTACAATTTATAGAAGTGTCAGAAATATTAAAAATGAGCTACAATTTGTATTGTTGTATATTTTTGCCTGCATTTTTTTAAAATAAAAAGCCTATTTACTTTTCTCTGTAATTTGTACTGTTATATCATAAGTATAATGTTTTCGTATGACATGCTGGTTGTACTATTACTAGTTGGACACATTACTAAATACAAAGCAATTGTTAAACCACACCAACACAGTTAAACTGGTTTAATCAGGAAATGATTTAAGCATTTTGCATCTTAATAAGATAATTTGTTATTTATATAAGAGTACTGTATATTATTTTAGTTACATTTTTTGAAAATTAGGAGATTTGAGTTGATGTAACACATCATAATTTTCTTGCAAAATGACATTTTGGAATGGATTGCTGACATTAAGCAGAGAAAGTCTGTATTGCTATTTGTGTAACAGAACAGTGCAACTTCCATTCTGAAAGCACTAAAAGAAGAACAAAATTACGACTTAAAAGTTTTAGGAGTTATTAATATATTGAATTTAATGTATACTGTAAGTAATAAAACAGGTTTATATAAAAACTTCATTTAGAAAATTCCATTAACTACGGATACTTGACTTTAAAAAATAATTGCTTATGGTACTAAGTCTGTATTCTTTCCTTAGAATAAATAAGTTAACATTATAAAAATCAACAAAATATGGTTTAAAAATATGATTCTTTAATTTATCTGCTAACAAGTATATAAAATAATTGTTAAGCCAGCTATAAAAATATTTGGAAAACAAATTAAAATCTTTAAATATTTATTAAATTAAAATCTTTAAATCCAGTAAAATCTTTAAATATTTATGAAAAAATTTAAGGACTTGTTCCTTCAGACAATATCAGTTCTTTCCATTGTATGTAAAACAAATAAACAATAGAAGCATTAATAAATTAACAAAGTTTTACTTAAAAATTTTGTTCACAATTACATTTAAAAAACTACTATAAAATTTTTAATACTCATGTTTATCACACACAAAATATATTAATGATAATTTTATAATTAATAGGAAATTTAATTTTTGATTTTTTGCTTATTTTGATATGATGATGTATGACAACTTGGCACATATTTTCTAATATGAAAATATATGTAATTACTTTCTTCAAAATTAATGAGGATGCATAATTGAGCATTTAGTAATACAAAATTTTTTTATATAATCATTTATAACAGTATAAAAAAAGAATGTGTTTAACAAATAATGGACTAGTTCAGCTTTCATCTTGGATGGTCTTCAAAGTTTTGAAGGCTTCAATTGTTATGCTGAGTTTTCCTATCACAGTATTTTGATCGTTTGCATCGACAACTATTAAAAAAATGTATTATTTGGAATCTTAAATACTGTTTAAATATTTAATATTAAGTATAAAAAGAATAAAAGTATAATCATGTAAATTAAACTTATTCTACTTTATTATTAATCAAATTTCATATTAAGAAAACAAACTATATTTATCACCTAAAAACTATTAAATTCTAGATTTTTTAAAAAGAAGAATGCATATTAAAGTATAAAATTACTTATAATTTTCCTTTTATTAATATTCACTAGCAAGTAGTAAACATAGCTTTACTTTGTTATATACTGATAAAAATTCAAGTTATATTAATTTTTTGCTTATTAGCATATAGGTAACAACTATTTTAAAAAATTTACAAATATCTTAATCAACAAAATTCAATACCAAAGTGTGCAATATATTGTATTGGTAGTTTGTCATATAAAAAACATTTTTATTATAAGACCATAATTGTTTTTATTAAGAAATAAAGGAGAATTCTTCAACTTACTTAGAATTAAATATAAGAAAAATATAACTGTTAATAGAATTTATAGCCAAATAAACAATAGAGTGTTTTGCTTTATATAAAAACTATTTATTTTGAAATATCATATCCTATTTGATAAAATTAATTTTAATCATCTTAGTTCTGTCAATGATAGAACATAATGTAACAGGAGCAAAATGTTATTTTACTTAATGCTGGCAAAACTGGAAATTTCCAAAAATCGGTTTTCAACAAAATCAACTAGTTTTTAAATATCATATGAACTGGTTTTTAGACCAATTTCAAAATCAATTTAAATTCAATAGAATTAATGTCTTATTATTGTATTTTATTAATAAAAAAATATATAAAAATTTTAAATATGATCCTATTTTTATGCAATAATTTAAAAGATATATATTTTGCATTAATATGTTTCTTTGAGTAATATATTTTTTTCTATATACCGTACTAAATATTTTATGTTTTATAATTGTAAAATGTCTAGTAAAATATATTAAGAACAAACAAGCAATTATTTCTTGTGACATCATCATAATGCCAGGCTACAATTTTTAATCACATTCTTAATTCATTTAAATTTAAAACATGTTCGTAACCTGAAATTAGTAGTGTCTTGTTCCTGTACATCATACTTTTCCTGATAACAATAGGTCACCTATGCAACTCCATCCAGGGGAAAATTTTTTAATTTAATTCATGTGACTTCTTGTCTTGACCAGAAGTTCATATATAGTTAATCGAAGCCTCCTACCCCTAAACTTTCCATATCTGGTCTTGACTTTCATCTATCTAACATCATTCTCAAGATTAAGGAAGGAAAGACAGACGGACAGCAACAGTGGGAATTTATAGGTCTACAATTTTTCAAACTGTAGTCTAATGAAATAAATAAATAAAACATTATTTTAATAGCTAGAACAAATTAATTAATAAGTTATAAAGAATTATCAACTTAGAAATTTTTGTATTATTTGAAAAGAAATATCAATTTTGAAATCAGTATTAATTTTTTTGCCAAAAACAACAGTTTACCATAATCTGATTTGGTTGCCAGCATTAATTTTAATGAAAATATAAATTTTTTAAAATTACATATTGTTTTTCCAGTTACAAGTATAATTTTATTAACATAAATATTCTGCAAGTTAATATAAATCATTTTATTATTATGGAAGTTTACAAATTTTGTCATCCAAAAATTCAATTTTTATTTGTTTCATGGCAAAGCAAATCAAAAATTTATTTGTACTCAGGATCAATGCATGTTAAAAACTTTTAACCCATTATTAAAACTCAGGTTCTGTCAGCTAATTTTAAAAATTTATATAATATAATTACATTAATTACTATCATTAAATTATTATCTATTTGGATGATTTTTACTATCAAAAAAACATCAATTAATAAATAGTAAAACATGAAAAAGTAGCAATGATTTGCATAGAGCACAATAATTTAGATATATTATGTAAAATTTGATATCTTATAAACTTTTTTCCATGAAACATTCAAAAATTATTATTTGCAATAGAAAATAAAAATCTCTAAAAATCATGCAAATAAAAATAAAAATAAAAATCTCTAAAAATCATGCAAATATGGATGCTAAATAAGCAAATACAAACTTTTTATTATTAGCATTTTTATTACACATTTCAAAGAAACAATTTTATATAGTTTATTTCTAATGCAAAGGGATTATTATTATTACTATTTTTTTTAAATCAGTATAAACGTTTGAAGATAACTGTATAAAATTATAAACAATCTATAAAATTTCAAATTAAAAAGAAATATAAATAAGATTTTAACTTTTATGTTTACATCTTAAAAAAATGTCAAAGTAAAGAAAATATACATTTTAAAATTTATTCATTGTTTTTAAGATGGTGCATGTTTAGTATTTATATAGAAAGTTTAGAAACAAAATTTTCTGAATTAAATATTTCTGATGATAAAAAATTTTTAAACATATAAATTGATAGAAAAATTTAAAAAAAATTTTTTAATGAAGATCTGTAATCAACAATATAATGACATTTAAAAGAAAAACTTGAAAATTTGTAACATTCATTCATTATAGTACTACCAACTTGGTATCTTGGTGGCTTGATAGAAATATCTAGCATTCATTTACTTTCTGTACTATTAATTTTTAATATCAATTAACTTTAATAAATCTTAAAATAAAGAAAATGTTATAGCTTATGTACTTTTAAATTTCTCATTTAAAATTAGGATAATGATTAAAAAAAAATGAGATAAATAAATATCTTAGGAAATCTTTGAAATATCTTGGAAAAAGAAACAAATAACAACAGACAATAAGATTTTTGTTTTAATTCTTAAAATTCTTTCACATATGAAAAAATAGTATCTTAATTTTTATTTGCAGTAAAAAATAGTAAATATTAGGAAGAGAGTGGTGATATTCCTACAGAATTAAGTCAACTAATTTAAAAATTATTAATCCAAATTTACTGTAACAATTTTAATGCACAGTGGGTGATTGGTTAATGAACATAATCTGTTCCAAGACTTTGCTATCCGAATTGTTTGTTAACCACTTATCGATTTACTATAGGGTTTTATGGGAATTTTGATTAATTCGTTCTGGAGACCCCAAAAATAAAAAATTATATACTTTCTTACTATGTTTATTTATATGTAATAATAAAAATACATACATGCACAGCCTTGCATTTTTATTAGTCATGTTTTTTCTGTTTGTGAAAGTTAAAGAATCTGTCTAATGTCAATTGCTTTTCTCTCTTTTTCAGGATTTTTCAGAAGTAATTAATAGCATTGTAATTGTAGAGATCCCCAAGCCTAATAATTTTACACCTTCAATCCCACATACCTGAACCTGGTTTGGATGCCATTCTAAAACCATTGTTCTGACATCCTACCACTTCTTCAAAAGATCTTTAATGGCAAATGTTGACATTAATCTTCTTTTTCAGAAGAAAACATATCTCACCGAGTTTCTTGGTGTTCTTCATTCAAGAGTTCTTGGCGTTCTTCTGTTGTCAGATCAGTTTCAGGTACTATTATGAGCCCTTTAATGTTCTTTATTTTTCAGATGTGATTTTTGTTACACCTTTAGCTGCTTGAGTCTTCTTGATTATACAGTATCTTTCTTAGATAAGATTGAACTGCGGCCTACTGTAGACCTGTGCAATCCATACTGCTCAGCAACATCTACCTACTCTCTATCTTTGCAATTATACTCTCACCTTTCAAAAATAAAAACCAACACAAAACTTAATGCGTGCCCGACAGTCTTTTATAGTATTCTTTTATAGTGAATACTATAAAAGAATTGTTTCTGTCAGAAAAATAAAAGGATGAAATTACAAGGAGAGTTTCAAAGTTCAGAGGAATACTACAGGATCAGTATATACCGGGTTGAGCGTCAATGTCGACATCTCTGGCGCTCCAAAATGTTTCAAATTGTTGCCTGAAGACAAGGGAAGACCAATCAATATTCATTATTTTACATTGCTTCTTCTTGTGTTTGTTCCGTGAGGTGTTCATTGTCCGAACATAAAAATCTTTCTCGAAAGTGTTTGTTATCCAATTTGTTCGTTAACCAATCACCCACTGTACATGCAGTGAGTTCTTGAAAGAACAAAATATTTAAAATGGTGCTTTCTAGAATTCATCGCATCTTACATGATTAATATTACTAGATGAATAAAACTAAACAATTTATTACTAATTGAAAATACTTCACAATTCTTTGCATTTATATTTAAATTATTAATTATATTAAAAAATGCAATTGGGAATTCTTTTTTTACAGTTTGTAATGTTTTATCATGATATTGGAAAACATATAAGTCTAAAAAAAATACAGCAATGTTTATAAAATAAAATAAATTTTTGAAGTGTTATTCATTTCCTAATACAAAAGTTTAATAAAGAAAGATAACAATATTCAAGAACTAAAATCCCTTCTAAAAATTTTGTGCACATATTCTTTTATGTAGTCACATCTTAGCTACTTTTTAATCTTAAAATAACATTTAAAAGAATGTTCCAGCTTCACTATTATTCGCTTTCAACGTCATTCATTACTGAAAGTATTTTATTTAATGAATAACATAAAATAATGGAAAATTTGAATAATTTGTATCAATCAAATCTAAATACTTATAAAGATTCATTCAAAAATTAACTAATTTAATAATCTGATTATTAATTACAATAAATCTTTGTTCAATAAAAGTGTACAATTTCATCAATGGCAATCATTTTTATAATAAATATGATACAATAAAAAATTTTTAATTCTATTTTATTAATGAGGGTTTTAAACAGATTTTTGGAGTATTGTGTATCCATTATTTGAAAATAATGGGTACACAATAACATACCTTTAACAAATATAAATATTCCATAAAATGTAAGAGATTTGATCTACCTATTCACATTACTAAGGAAGGATGACCTACTAACAGGATAATGATTAAAATACATTTACAAAAGAAACATCTTTATAGAAACATTCAAATATCTTTACATCTTTTCCTTTCAATAATGTTTCTTGTTTTCACTTTTTCAATTTATATAAATAATTACAGTACAGTACTTACTTTTAATTTCATGGTCAATAAAATCTTCTTCTTTCATTAATATCTATTATTAAAAAATAATTTAATGGATTATTTTTAATCAAAGTAATTTCAAGATTAAATACATACTTCTTTCAAATTAAAAAAAGAATATCCAATATCTTCACAGTCCATATCTTGGCGATCTTCAGGTGGTTCACTTACAACAGTGAACATTAAACTAAAATAAAAAAAATATTAGAATATAAATATTCATGTTTTATTTTAATTCTAGAAGATATCCATTAAGAATATATGAAACCTATTTTCTTCTTCTGTTTCAGACTGTAACATGTTCTTTAACTTTTCACGTTTGTCAGCATGGATGACATCAAAATAAAACACTGAATTAGAAAGCATAGTAATTAAATTATAGTAAAACTTAAAATTTTTTAAAAATTAAAATCAAATTAAAAAATAATTAAAACAAGAATACATTAATGGTAAGTCTACAAAGTTTTTGATTGGTAGTAACAATAAAAAATTTTATCATGAATAATACTTGAATGTAAAATTCTAGATTTTGATATTTATATACTAGAATGAAGGTGAAAATATATAGTTTAATTCCAAACATTTTTCTTATATTTTGATATGTAAAGCTCATTGAGCATCTAATGAAAACTTATATAATAAATGATTTTATACAGTGTTAAATATTTCTGCAATATTTTTATTATTGCAAGATTACATGTTTATTAAGAGAGATTGCTGACTATCAGTTTATATCATTTCACTCCAGCCAAAGGAGGTCAACGTTTGCAATGGAACTCCAGTTAAGATTTTAATGCTGCCAAGTGTTTTAGCAACTGTTTTTTTATTTAGTGTATATTTATTTGATCTATTTTTTAAATAATAATTTCTTACAATTTAAAAAAATTTTTTACAACTAAAATCTCGGTAATAATATATTAAATCTTAGCAAAAACGATATTTTTTATAAAAATTATATTAAAAACACTAGTATAATAAGATGGATATGGAAAATTATATTATTGAAGTTAATTTTAATCTAATTTGTTTGTTTGAGCATTTTATTTGGTATAAAATACAATAAAGTAATTAGAGTTTCAATTCAGAATCAATACATTTTTTTATTATTTTATAAAATAAATGTTTTATGCTATGCGTAACTATTCTTAGTATCTATTTAATTTTGAAATAATAAAATAGAAATACATTTATTATTTTTTGCGTGTGAAAGTAATGTAAATTCATTTATATGTCATTAAGATGCTACAATAATTTACAAATTTTTGAAATTAGAAATTTTCAACTTTAAAAATTTTTAAATGCTATTAACAAGATAATCTGACATGTTTTAGATAAGGAGCAGTTATCACCAGTCCTATGGGAGTACTTTTAATAGAGAATACAGAATAAAATTTATTGCTAACTCACTGCTTTTTTTTTAACAATGAACAAGTGATTGAATGTTTTTAAACATATCAATTAGTGTAACACTTTCTGACTTATATCTTGTTATCTCTAATACTTCACAAAAATCAAAGTCTTCAAAAGATTATTATCCAAATTATATAAATTATAAAAAGAAAAGAAAAGCAAATTATCCAAAGTGGAATCAATGCCAACAAATTTGCTTTTCCAGAAAGTTGTTAAATTTCGAAACAATGTTTCCATGGGGAGAAACCCTTAGCTTTATAAATGCCAAAAAAACTATCTGCCTTGGATATTCAGAACTAGTAACTAATAAACATACTTCTGACACAACCTAAAGATATCATATTACTGTTATGAAAGTTAACAGTAATATGAAAATTAAATTATAAATATTTTTAGTATTGTAATCAAGGCATTAATGAAAGAAATAATATGTGAGAACCTGGGTTAAATAGAAAAAATTTTTGCTTAATTTACAAAAAATATTCTGCTAAAACTATTTTCCTCATGATAGCAGGAACTGATTCCATTTTCCCACAGACTTGCTTCCTTGTCCAATGACGACACATCTCCTTACAGACTGTAGCAGGAACATAACACAAAAAAATCATTATTGGTCTAATTAGTCAACATTGCCTAAAAAGAGCATTGAAATTTAAGAGTAGGACCCCCAAATAAAAGAAAAAGACGACAGACAGTTCATCCGTCATCAAGAGTTGATCGAGATCGAGTGTTCACCCGATTGTGGATAACCATCACTGCTGATACACCATCTTTGTCGCCAATAGCCTGTGACCAAAATCCTATCCGCCAGGGCATCTCCAATGGAATAAACAGACAGTGCAAGAGTGAAAACTCCTCAAAGAACCTACCCACTAAAAACCTATTACAACCTGTCTATCAAGTGAAATCCAACCAACAACTACAGATATTTATCATTGTGTGCCCAGGTGTAAACTATCGCTCTATCTCGCACATAAAGACTCCTAATCTTAGGTGGAATTTAATGTGTAAATAAACGAGTATTTGTTAAGTTACTCTGTAGTTGAGTGCATTTCTTTCAGCCATGCTTTCTCTTGGATCTCCTCCATCTTGAATCTGAATTGCCTACAGATGCGACCACTTGTGCGAAAAATGAAACATTGCCATCATGACTTCTGTGTCCTTCCAGATGTAGCATCTTGGCTTGGTGCCAACCCTTCAGTAACAAATATAAAATTATTTTTTCCTGATATTGCTGGACATTTAGATAGGATTATTTAGTAGTAAACTTATAGTATAATGTTTTTATAAACAATTGATGTAAGCATTTGTTTTTGTTAATACTTTTCAAGTAAAAGTAATGACTTCTGCTAGGATGTACTGTTCAGCAAGAGAGCCCACATTGCAATAAATAATAATAATAAATTTTTTATTTAAGAAATAGATTAATTATGGTATATAGTATGTTATTAAACTGATTTGTGAAGTTTAGACTTCATGCCACAAAACTTTGTATTTTCAACTGAATACTGTAGAGAAGCAAAATCTACAAACAACAGATCATTTAGGATGAAGCAAAGAACTAGCATTGAATGCTACTATTTAGAACTATTACAACACTCAACTTATGATTTATAAATAAAATAATAATCATATACAGTAGTGAAAAATACATAAGTTTTTATATGCTTCAAATAACTAGCTGTAGTTTCTTGATATCTGTATAGAATGCATCATTTAAAGCTTCTTCATTATAAATGAGATTAAATTGTGAATGGATCTAAAGAATTCAGATTCAATAAACAAGTTACATACACTTCAAGGAAACTCAACACTAAGTTTATAAAACATTGTTTTATAAACTTAGTTAATATACAAAGCTAATATTGTTTACAAAGAATTGTTATAAACAGCAGTGAGAATTTTGAAGTGACATGATGTATGTGAAGAATGTTGAATTATCCTGAAGAATTTAAAGAGAATGTTGCATTCCATTATTTCAATACTATTCTCACTGAAGAAACAGTTAAATATTATAATTCTCTTAATGACAAATGATATAATTTTTATAAGTTTCCAAAAAATACAGTAGAGCATCGATTATCCGAATCAATTGGGAACTGGGGTTGTTCGGAAAATCGATATTTCAGATAACCGATTATGTACGAAAAAATATATTAAGTTATCCCATGTTGAAATTTTTCTCCATTGCGTGTCGCTTCGCGTTGAATTTTCGTCAATGTTAAGCCTAACGTAAACTTTTTAAAATAATAATCGTGACTATTATATCGTTAAAAATTATTTCTTTNTTAAATATTTAATATTAAGTATAAAAAGAATAAAAGTATAATCATGTAAATTAAACTTATTCTACTTTATTATTAATCAAATTTCATATTAAGAAAACAAACTATATTTATCACCTAAAAACTATTAAATTCTAGATTTTTTAAAAAGAAGAATGCATATTAAAGTATAAAATTACTTATAATTTTCCTTTTATTAATATTCACTAGCAAGTAGTAAACATAGCTTTACTTTGTTATATACTGATAAAAATTCAAGTTATATTAATTTTTTGCTTATTAGCATATAGGTAACAACTATTTTAAAAAATTTACAAATATCTTAATCAACAAAATTCAATACCAAAGTGTGCAATATATTGTATTGGTAGTTTGTCATATAAAAAACATTTTTATTATAAGACCATAATTGTTTTTATTAAGAAATAAAGGAGAATTCTTCAACTTACTTAGAATTAAATATAAGAAAAATATAACTGTTAATAGAATTTATAGCCAAATAAACAATAGAGTGTTTTGCTTTATATAAAAACTATTTATTTTGAAATATCATATCCTATTTGATAAAATTAATTTTAATCATCTTAGTTCTGTCAATGATAGAACATAATGTAACAGGAGCAAAATGTTATTTTACTTAATGCTGGCAAAACTGGAAATTTCCAAAAATCGGTTTTCAACAAAATCAACTAGTTTTTAAATATCATATGAACTGGTTTTTAGACCAATTTCAAAATCAATTTAAATTGAATTTAATTTTGACACGTACGCTTATTGTCTTTAAGAAGTAAGCTTAGTATACGAGGTCATGAAACTATTATCTGTACACGTTTATTTATTATGGCAATGAAAATTTCAAAATCAATTTAAAGAGAATTTAATTTTGACACGTACGCTTATTGTCTTTAAGAAGTAAGCTTAGTATACGAGGTCATGAAACTATTATCTGGTTATCGTTGTGCGCCATCGATATACACATTACAGTTTTTAGTATAAATGCTTTACGATGAGATATATAGTATATATAAAAGTAATAATAAATATTTTTTCAAGTGCAATATAATTAATGATTCATTATAACACATGACTTTTATATACATATAAATATACTATGTTGCACTTCTTCTACATTAANTCAACTTACTTAGAATTAAATATAAGAAAAATATAACTGTTAATAGAATTTATAGCCAAATAAACAATAGAGTGTTTTGCTTTATATAAAAACTATTTATTTTGAAATATCATATCCTATTTGATAAAATTAATTTTAATCATCTTAGTTCTGTCAATGATAGAACATAATGTAACAGGAGCAAAATGTTATTTTACTTAATGCTGGCAAAACTGGAAATTTCCAAAAATCGGTTTTCAACAAAATCAACTAGTTTTTAAATATCATATGAACTGGTTTTTAGACCAATTTCAAAATCAATTTAAATTCAATAGAATTAATGTCTTATTATTGTATTTTATTAATAAAAAAATATATAAAAATTTTAAATATGATCCTATTTTTATGCAATAATTTAAAAGATATATATTTTGCATTAATATGTTTCTTTGAGTAATATATTTTTTTCTATATACCGTACTAAATATTTTATGTTTTATAATTGTAAAATGTCTAGTAAAATATATTAAGAACAAACAAGCAATTATTTCTTGTGACATCATCATAATGCCAGGCTACAATTTTTAATCACATTCTTAATTCATTTAAATTTAAAACATGTTCGTAACCTGAAATTAGTAGTGTCTTGTTCCTGTACATCATACTTTTCCTGATAACAATAGGTCACCTATGCAACTCCATCCAGGGGAAAATTTTTTAATTTAATTCATGTGACTTCTTGTCTTGACCAGAAGTTCATATATAGTTAATCGAAGCCTCCTACCCCTAAACTTTCCATATCTGGTCTTGACTTTCATCTATCTAACATCATTCTCAAGATTAAGGAAGGAAAGACAGACGGACAGCAACAGTGGGAATTTATAGGTCTACAATTTTTCAAACTGTAGTCTAATGAAATAAATAAATAAAACATTATTTTAATAGCTAGAACAAATTAATTAATAAGTTATAAAGAATTATCAACTTAGAAATTTTTGTATTATTTGAAAAGAAATATCAATTTTGAAATCAGTATTAATTTTTTTGCCAAAAACAACAGTTTACCATAATCTGATTTGGTTGCCAGCATTAATTTTAATGAAAATATAAATTTTTTAAAATTACATATTGTTTTTCCAGTTACAAGTATAATTTTATTAACATAAATATTCTGCAAGTTAATATAAATCATTTTATTATTATGGAAGTTTACAAATTTTGTCATCCAAAAATTCAATTTTTATTTGTTTCATGGCAAAGCAAATCAAAAATTTATTTGTACTCAGGATCAATGCATGTTAAAAACTTTTAACCCATTATTAAAACTCAGGTTCTGTCAGCTAATTTTAAAAATTTATATAATATAATTACATTAATTACTATCATTAAATTATTATCTATTTGGATGATTTTTACTATCAAAAAAACATCAATTAATAAATAGTAAAACATGAAAAAGTAGCAATGATTTGCATAGAGCACAATAATTTAGATATATTATGTAAAATTTGATATCTTATAAACTTTTTTCCATGAAACATTCAAAAATTATTATTTGCAATAGAAAATAAAAATCTCTAAAAATCATGCAAATAAAAATAAAAATAAAAATCTCTAAAAATCATGCAAATATGGATGCTAAATAAGCAAATACAAACTTTTTATTATTAGCATTTTTATTACACATTTCAAAGAAACAATTTTATATAGTTTATTTCTAATGCAAAGGGATTATTATTATTACTATTTTTTTTAAATCAGTATAAACGTTTGAAGATAACTGTATAAAATTATAAACAATCTATAAAATTTCAAATTAAAAAGAAATATAAATAAGATTTTAACTTTTATGTTTACATCTTAAAAAAATGTCAAAGTAAAGAAAATATACATTTTAAAATTTATTCATTGTTTTTAAGATGGTGCATGTTTAGTATTTATATAGAAAGTTTAGAAACAAAATTTTCTGAATTAAATATTTCTGATGATAAAAAATTTTTAAACATATAAATTGATAGAAAAATTTAAAAAAAATTTTTTAATGAAGATCTGTAATCAACAATATAATGACATTTAAAAGAAAAACTTGAAAATTTGTAACATTCATTCATTATAGTACTACCAACTTGGTATCTTGGTGGCTTGATAGAAATATCTAGCATTCATTTACTTTCTGTACTATTAATTTTTAATATCAATTAACTTTAATAAATCTTAAAATAAAGAAAATGTTATAGCTTATGTACTTTTAAATTTCTCATTTAAAATTAGGATAATGATTAAAAAAAAATGAGATAAATAAATATCTTAGGAAATCTTTGAAATATCTTGGAAAAAGAAACAAATAACAACAGACAATAAGATTTTTGTTTTAATTCTTAAAATTCTTTCACATATGAAAAAATAGTATCTTAATTTTTATTTGCAGTAAAAAATAGTAAATATTAGGAAGAGAGTGGTGATATTCCTACAGAATTAAGTCAACTAATTTAAAAATTATTAATCCAAATTTACTGTAACAATTTTAATGCACAGTGGGTGATTGGTTAATGAACATAATCTGTTCCAAGACTTTGCTATCCGAATTGTTTGTTAACCACTTATCGATTTACTATAGGGTTTTATGGGAATTTTGATTAATTCGTTCTGGAGACCCCAAAAATAAAAAATTATATACTTTCTTACTATGTTTATTTATATGTAATAATAAAAATACATACATGCACAGCCTTGCATTTTTATTAGTCATGTTTTTTCTGTTTGTGAAAGTTAAAGAATCTGTCTAATGTCAATTGCTTTTCTCTCTTTTTCAGGATTTTTCAGAAGTAATTAATAGCATTGTAATTGTAGAGATCCCCAAGCCTAATAATTTTACACCTTCAATCCCACATACCTGAACCTGGTTTGGATGCCATTCTAAAACCATTGTTCTGACATCCTACCACTTCTTCAAAAGATCTTTAATGGCAAATGTTGACATTAATCTTCTTTTTCAGAAGAAAACATATCTCACCGAGTTTCTTGGTGTTCTTCATTCAAGAGTTCTTGGCGTTCTTCTGTTGTCAGATCAGTTTCAGGTACTATTATGAGCCCTTTAATGTTCTTTATTTTTCAGATGTGATTTTTGTTACACCTTTAGCTGCTTGAGTCTTCTTGATTATACAGTATCTTTCTTAGATAAGATTGAACTGCGGCCTACTGTAGACCTGTGCAATCCATACTGCTCAGCAACATCTACCTACTCTCTATCTTTGCAATTATACTCTCACCTTTCAAAAATAAAAACCAACACAAAACTTAATGCGTGCCCGACAGTCTTTTATAGTATTCTTTTATAGTGAATACTATAAAAGAATTGTTTCTGTCAGAAAAATAAAAGGATGAAATTACAAGGAGAGTTTCAAAGTTCAGAGGAATACTACAGGATCAGTATATACCGGGTTGAGCGTCAATGTCGACATCTCTGGCGCTCCAAAATGTTTCAAATTGTTGCCTGAAGACAAGGGAAGACCAATCAATATTCATTATTTTACATTGCTTCTTCTTGTGTTTGTTCCGTGAGGTGTTCATTGTCCGAACATAAAAATCTTTCTCGAAAGTGTTTGTTATCCAATTTGTTCGTTAACCAATCACCCACTGTACATGCAGTGAGTTCTTGAAAGAACAAAATATTTAAAATGGTGCTTTCTAGAATTCATCGCATCTTACATGATTAATATTACTAGATGAATAAAACTAAACAATTTATTACTAATTGAAAATACTTCACAATTCTTTGCATTTATATTTAAATTATTAATTATATTAAAAAATGCAATTGGGAATTCTTTTTTTACAGTTTGTAATGTTTTATCATGATATTGGAAAACATATAAGTCTAAAAAAAATACAGCAATGTTTATAAAATAAAATAAATTTTTGAAGTGTTATTCATTTCCTAATACAAAAGTTTAATAAAGAAAGATAACAATATTCAAGAACTAAAATCCCTTCTAAAAATTTTGTGCACATATTCTTTTATGTAGTCACATCTTAGCTACTTTTTAATCTTAAAATAACATTTAAAAGAATGTTCCAGCTTCACTATTATTCGCTTTCAACGTCATTCATTACTGAAAGTATTTTATTTAATGAATAACATAAAATAATGGAAAATTTGAATAATTTGTATCAATCAAATCTAAATACTTATAAAGATTCATTCAAAAATTAACTAATTTAATAATCTGATTATTAATTACAATAAATCTTTGTTCAATAAAAGTGTACAATTTCATCAATGGCAATCATTTTTATAATAAATATGATACAATAAAAAATTTTTAATTCTATTTTATTAATGAGGGTTTTAAACAGATTTTTGGAGTATTGTGTATCCATTATTTGAAAATAATGGGTACACAATAACATACCTTTAACAAATATAAATATTCCATAAAATGTAAGAGATTTGATCTACCTATTCACATTACTAAGGAAGGATGACCTACTAACAGGATAATGATTAAAATACATTTACAAAAGAAACATCTTTATAGAAACATTCAAATATCTTTACATCTTTTCCTTTCAATAATGTTTCTTGTTTTCACTTTTTCAATTTATATAAATAATTACAGTACAGTACTTACTTTTAATTTCATGGTCAATAAAATCTTCTTCTTTCATTAATATCTATTATTAAAAAATAATTTAATGGATTATTTTTAATCAAAGTAATTTCAAGATTAAATACATACTTCTTTCAAATTAAAAAAAGAATATCCAATATCTTCACAGTCCATATCTTGGCGATCTTCAGGTGGTTCACTTACAACAGTGAACATTAAACTAAAATAAAAAAAATATTAGAATATAAATATTCATGTTTTATTTTAATTCTAGAAGATATCCATTAAGAATATATGAAACCTATTTTCTTCTTCTGTTTCAGACTGTAACATGTTCTTTAACTTTTCACGTTTGTCAGCATGGATGACATCAAAATAAAACACTGAATTAGAAAGCATAGTAATTAAATTATAGTAAAACTTAAAATTTTTTAAAAATTAAAATCAAATTAAAAAATAATTAAAACAAGAATACATTAATGGTAAGTCTACAAAGTTTTTGATTGGTAGTAACAATAAAAAATTTTATCATGAATAATACTTGAATGTAAAATTCTAGATTTTGATATTTATATACTAGAATGAAGGTGAAAATATATAGTTTAATTCCAAACATTTTTCTTATATTTTGATATGTAAAGCTCATTGAGCATCTAATGAAAACTTATATAATAAATGATTTTATACAGTGTTAAATATTTCTGCAATATTTTTATTATTGCAAGATTACATGTTTATTAAGAGAGATTGCTGACTATCAGTTTATATCATTTCACTCCAGCCAAAGGAGGTCAACGTTTGCAATGGAACTCCAGTTAAGATTTTAATGCTGCCAAGTGTTTTAGCAACTGTTTTTTTATTTAGTGTATATTTATTTGATCTATTTTTTAAATAATAATTTCTTACAATTTAAAAAAATTTTTTACAACTAAAATCTCGGTAATAATATATTAAATCTTAGCAAAAACGATATTTTTTATAAAAATTATATTAAAAACACTAGTATAATAAGATGGATATGGAAAATTATATTATTGAAGTTAATTTTAATCTAATTTGTTTGTTTGAGCATTTTATTTGGTATAAAATACAATAAAGTAATTAGAGTTTCAATTCAGAATCAATACATTTTTTTATTATTTTATAAAATAAATGTTTTATGCTATGCGTAACTATTCTTAGTATCTATTTAATTTTGAAATAATAAAATAGAAATACATTTATTATTTTTTGCGTGTGAAAGTAATGTAAATTCATTTATATGTCATTAAGATGCTACAATAATTTACAAATTTTTGAAATTAGAAATTTTCAACTTTAAAAATTTTTAAATGCTATTAACAAGATAATCTGACATGTTTTAGATAAGGAGCAGTTATCACCAGTCCTATGGGAGTACTTTTAATAGAGAATACAGAATAAAATTTATTGCTAACTCACTGCTTTTTTTTTAACAATGAACAAGTGATTGAATGTTTTTAAACATATCAATTAGTGTAACACTTTCTGACTTATATCTTGTTATCTCTAATACTTCACAAAAATCAAAGTCTTCAAAAGATTATTATCCAAATTATATAAATTATAAAAAGAAAAGAAAAGCAAATTATCCAAAGTGGAATCAATGCCAACAAATTTGCTTTTCCAGAAAGTTGTTAAATTTCGAAACAATGTTTCCATGGGGAGAAACCCTTAGCTTTATAAATGCCAAAAAAACTATCTGCCTTGGATATTCAGAACTAGTAACTAATAAACATACTTCTGACACAACCTAAAGATATCATATTACTGTTATGAAAGTTAACAGTAATATGAAAATTAAATTATAAATATTTTTAGTATTGTAATCAAGGCATTAATGAAAGAAATAATATGTGAGAACCTGGGTTAAATAGAAAAAATTTTTGCTTAATTTACAAAAAATATTCTGCTAAAACTATTTTCCTCATGATAGCAGGAACTGATTCCATTTTCCCACAGACTTGCTTCCTTGTCCAATGACGACACATCTCCTTACAGACTGTAGCAGGAACATAACACAAAAAAATCATTATTGGTCTAATTAGTCAACATTGCCTAAAAAGAGCATTGAAATTTAAGAGTAGGACCCCCAAATAAAAGAAAAAGACGACAGACAGTTCATCCGTCATCAAGAGTTGATCGAGATCGAGTGTTCACCCGATTGTGGATAACCATCACTGCTGATACACCATCTTTGTCGCCAATAGCCTGTGACCAAAATCCTATCCGCCAGGGCATCTCCAATGGAATAAACAGACAGTGCAAGAGTGAAAACTCCTCAAAGAACCTACCCACTAAAAACCTATTACAACCTGTCTATCAAGTGAAATCCAACCAACAACTACAGATATTTATCATTGTGTGCCCAGGTGTAAACTATCGCTCTATCTCGCACATAAAGACTCCTAATCTTAGGTGGAATTTAATGTGTAAATAAACGAGTATTTGTTAAGTTACTCTGTAGTTGAGTGCATTTCTTTCAGCCATGCTTTCTCTTGGATCTCCTCCATCTTGAATCTGAATTGCCTACAGATGCGACCACTTGTGCGAAAAATGAAACATTGCCATCATGACTTCTGTGTCCTTCCAGATGTAGCATCTTGGCTTGGTGCCAACCCTTCAGTAACAAATATAAAATTATTTTTTCCTGATATTGCTGGACATTTAGATAGGATTATTTAGTAG
Source organism: Centruroides sculpturatus (assembly GCF_000671375.1). Taxonomy (NCBI): domain Eukaryota; kingdom Metazoa; phylum Arthropoda; class Arachnida; order Scorpiones; family Buthidae; genus Centruroides; species Centruroides sculpturatus. The sequence goes on along the minus strand of NW_019384660.1, from coordinate 237,126 downwards.
TAAACTTATAGTATAATGTTTTTATAAACAATTGATGTAAGCATTTGTTTTTGTTAATACTTTTCAAGTAAAAGTAATGACTTCTGCTAGGATGTACTGTTCAGCAAGAGAGCCCACATTGCAATAAATAATAATAATAAATTTTTTATTTAAGAAATAGATTAATTATGGTATATAGTATGTTATTAAACTGATTTGTGAAGTTTAGACTTCATGCCACAAAACTTTGTATTTTCAACTGAATACTGTAGAGAAGCAAAATCTACAAACAACAGATCATTTAGGATGAAGCAAAGAACTAGCATTGAATGCTACTATTTAGAACTATTACAACACTCAACTTATGATTTATAAATAAAATAATAATCATATACAGTAGTGAAAAATACATAAGTTTTTATATGCTTCAAATNTCAAACGAACTATTTTCAATTTGATCAATTTTCTGGAACGTTTACAATCGTTCTATAATCGAACCAATTCGAATTCGAATACAAATTCGAAAATTTTTTAAATCGAAATAGAAAACCACTTTCAACCACTTTCAGCCCCATATCTCCCGCACCCTTATAGCTATCGAGACGCAACCACCATAGTGCACAAATGGAGACTTGGGACTACTACCACATACAAACACCATTCATGTGCGATGTGTAGTTTTGGCTGAAAAGTGAAATATAGGGAAACACACGTCCATTTTTATATATATATAGATTTCTATAAACATAATAAATAATATATAAAGCTAATATTGTTTACAAAGAATTGTTATAAACTACAGAAACTGCAGTGAAAATTTTGAAGTGATAATAAATGCATGAGTTGAGCATTTTATGAGTTAGGGGCAGAACATTTAGTTTTATACACTATATTATATGTTATTGAAATAAACTAGTCAGGCCAATTTTTAAATTCACGTAACAATATTCTAATTTACATTCTACAGATACAGTAAACAATTATATCAAGTAAAGTTGGCATTTAATATGTGACTACAGGTATACCTTGACTTACGTTGTTTCGAGTTATGTCGTTCCAGATTATATGTTGTTTGTCAAAAAAGTATATGGAAAAATAAAAATCAAGTTTAAGTCATTTTATTCAACTTTATGTCTGTCCACCACAAATATTGAAGTTATAATATCACTAGAAAAGCATTTAAAGCACATAAAATCATATTAAAATATATACATTTACAAGTATGTACTGTATTTACAGTACATGCATTCGTAAATTTAGATTACTTTTTTCTGTACTATATTAAAAACTAAAATTTATTTGTTTGTAAGCTTAAAATAGATCCTTATTAACCATATATTATTAAAAATGCATTAATAAATAAAATACAGAACAGGGAATGGTAATTTATAGTTTAGCCTAGTGACAAGTAGATTTGGAGACAAGTAAATTCAACTTGCGTCGCAATTACCGACGTAAGGCGAGATATACCTGTATTTACATTAATTACTTATTATCATCATTCAAACAAACATGCTACTATCAATTGCAATCACCAATATAATTCGATAGATCTATAATTTCATAAATAACAAAATAAGAATATAACATTTATTAGTTTTTTTTTATTAATTAAATAAATTTATTATTAAGCAAATAATCAGCCTTTGACTATTTTCCTTCAGAACTGGAACAATCATTCAATGCCATATAAAATTTTATTAAAATTTCAGAATTTTAAAATTTAATAAATGTATAATTTTAATTTATCCTAATATACTAATGTTCATGAAAATGATATACTAGTCACTGGAATAACTTTTACTCGACTAATTACTGCACCTTTATCAGTAGGATTTTAGAAGAATGTTTTTGACCCATTAAAATGAGTTAAAACATTTTTCTAAAAGCCCACTGACAAAGGTGCAGTAATTAGTCTATTGATGTTTACATATTTTGTTTGCTTTTTTAATTTATATTAAAATGTGATAATGACAGAGATTTAATTATTATTAAAAAAATAATAAGTATAATCATTTTATTTATGAAACATATTTATATATCATTTAAACATTAATAATATAACTAGTGCTCTTTTTTCTAAAATATATGATGACTGAAAATAAAATTTTGTTTTAGGAAAAATGTAACAATATCTAAAAAATTGTTTAACATTACTAATTATTTACTTTTTCTTTATAAATGTATACATTTATACTGTAGTATTTTCCGAATATTTTTCTATATCTCTGTCTGCACTTTTTTCCCTATTTCTTGTTTTAGATGTAGTGTCAGTTGCTAAATTTTTCCCTTTTACAATTCCTTTTTAGTAACTACATTTTTACTTTTCCCATTCAAAATATTACTACTTCTCTACACCTTGTTTCTTGATTTCTTCACAAGAACATATTTGAGACAGACAATTTTCAGATAACACTATCTGTTCATTGAAAGATGGTCTCAACAAAAGCAGGAATCCTTATCCCATTTGCTTTCTACATCAGTTCCAATCAGCCACATTTCTTAGGCCAATAGAGTAGTCCAGTTCATTTTGTTGGTTTCTATCATGCCAGTCACAAGACTTCTCACCTGAATATATAGAGTTGGTTATTGATATTGAGAGGAAAATAGCCCTATTTATATCTAATCTAGAAGAAAACAAATTTTGTGCAAAAGTAGTTGTATGAAGTTTGTCAAATAAGCAGCATGAATATTTATTTACATCAATAAATCATAGTTTTGATATTTAAGAAGTCATAAAGCATGTTTATTTGCTTAAACTTAAATTAACTGTATCTTGCTAGTATGATTATCTGTAACTTGAAGCTTCAAAGTATCTAAAGGTTTTCTACATTATTTATTTAAATATAATATTATTAGATCCTCTTATATAACTATAGTCACAAATACCTATTTCAATATTCAGACTTAAATTATACATTTTAAATATGCTAACCTTTTCTAAAATTAAATATAATTTTTTCAGAAGAAGATGGCTTTGGTAGAGCAAATGGTGTTTCTAATTCTTCTGATGGATAATCCAGAAATCTATATTCAACAAATAACAGTTTCACATTGGGATCACTTAATACAGAAGCTCCTTCATAAAACTGAAGATGTGACAAAGTAATTACAATAGTATCATTACTCTGAAAATTTTAATTTTAAATGTTATTATAATAAAATTAATTTTTCATATTAAAATTAAAATAATAAATATTTACCCGTGAAGGAGAGCTTTTTGAATTTAATTTAGAAACTACAATATCTTCATTATCAGTTTCATCTGCTGATTCTGAATTAACTATTTAAAATATTAATCATCTCACATTTAATATATTTGTGATGGAAAATGCATATTCAATAATAAACATTATCAAATTATGTATGTACTGTACATATATATATTCAAACATACATACATAATTTAAAAAATGTATATATTAATAATTCTTTTTTAATTTAAATTATTATATACATAATTTAAATTAAGAAAAATAAATTATTAGAAACTGTGATAATCCTGTCATTTATTGTGATTTTAAAACAAAGTATATCTAGTTCATTATCTATTCAACAAACAAGTTTTTGATTACACAATCTTACATAAAAAGTTAAAGAATATTTCTAGAAATATCTTGAAATGTAATTAATATGATTCCAGTTTTTTTAATACCACTACATTTAAGCATCCAATTAAAATTAAAATTAAATCAGGTTTTATTATTTCCTTGATAAAAATTTTATTCATGATATGAAAATTTATGCATATATATTTATGAATACCATAAAATGTATGACATTAAAATAAAATTTTAGATAATTAAAAGATCACTTATAACAATTTTTTTTATTAAAGCAATTGAAGTTACAAGTATTTATTAAAGAAAATAAATATTTATTGTTATAAATAGATGTACTATTTATAATATTAAATTTTACTATAAAAATTTCCAATTTTTCATAAATATAAAGACTTTTATAAAATATTTTTAACCATTATAAAGTAGACCAAATTGATTAATTAACTGGATTCTTTTAAGACAGTTTGCTTTAGAAGAACAAATTTACTCACTTTCAAACGAAACTTGTTTGGAATGTTTAGGAGATTTGATTTCAACCTGAAATAACCATGATTTATGTTAACACAAATTTCTTTAAACTTAATTTTTAGTACAATTGATCTATTTATTAAGAGTTAATTAAAATAGAACAAAATGTAGTTGTGCAGTTGACATGAATCCAATTAGTTCAGATACTAAAAAAAGATAGCAATCTTCTAACAGAATGTTTCATTTAAATACAAAAAATTATATTAAAGAAATCAAAATATCTCCACTAATTTCTGTTGTCATATCTTTTCTATATTTTAATTGTTTTTATCTAAAAAGCTTTATATAATAAACTACCTTTAAAGTATTTCCTGTTTCTGTTTCTTTCTCTTTATCTGTTTATATAAATGAACATTAGTTAATTAAATTACTAAATTTTATTCTATTCCATAACAAAAATATTCATTATTGTTTTATATTTATTACATATGTATTTTTATTTATAAATATTTAAGTAATTACAAATAAATATTTATAAAGTTTTATAAAGATATCTTACCTACATATGAATCTTTTTTATTTGTATACTTGGGAGATTCTACACTTGGCAAAGTTTGAAGAGATTTTCGAGGCATAACTTTTGGTTTTTCTTTAACTGGTGTTAATTCTGGACTATTTTCTGTTTGTTCTTTATGTACCTTTAAAATTTCAATGCCTTTTAATTTTGTTTGTTCTAAAATGTATTTATAAATATATGAAATATTTCGATTCATATGGTTTACTTTTTCTGGTGATGTATTAATTGGATGAGCTGGAGATATTTCTTTTCTTTGATTAATTGTTGATTTTCTTTTATCATTACTTAATACATCTTTAACTGGTGATTTAATCTTTTTCTAATTAAATAGAAAAATATAACACTGTATTTAAATACTAAATTTAATATTTTAACTCTTTCGTTTCAAAATTTAACTTTAATTTTAAATTTAATTTTTTAAAAATGTTTATATACTGATAATAAACAAAATACTTTACTATTTTTGATTCTGTATTCAAATTTTTAGGGTTTATATTTCAATTTTACTTAACTAAAACTATTAATAAATAGTTTATTTATTTTTCTTTATTGGCAGCATAAAATCAGTTTTACAGAATATACATCAATAAAGTAGAGTGGTGCNTTTGTATGCAAAAATTACTTGGATATTATTTTTCTAAAAATATCGTGGGAATAAGGTAGGTTGATACAGAAACTATTTATCGCACATGTACTGTATATGAGCTTCAAAATAAATAAATAAATAAATAAAAATAAATTTTATCAAATGATGAGATCAGCCGATTAATTGTATCGTGTACAATATTTTATACCCCCAAGGAAAATACTGTAGGTCTATGGTAAAATCAATTTCGTTTTCCCACAGTTAAACTTCGCCACTGATTACTGTCGTGATAACTTTAACATGATCTTCTAATGACAGCACTTTGCATTTCTTTCGTTTTTCAGACAATTTTGAACAAACTGAAATGAATTTCCTTTGTTGTTAGACTAATTCATTAACACTGCACCTAATTTCAAAGGTAGGAGAAGTGCCTGAGGTGGGTTCGAACAATAGTTTAGACTAATTCATTATATTAGGAGGAGAAGACATTGAACAATAGTTTAGACCAGATATATTCGTGGAAGTGGTCACTTATTACAGTTGTTGTATGTTGTTTCAGACCAAAAATCGATGTCCATGGTCGTGTTACACAGGTGGTTGTTTAATACAGGTAACTTATACGAAGACTCTATGGATAAACTATTCAGTGCCAGAAATTTTTGTCTGTTTTGACAGGTGCCCATCGAATGCAGGTGGTCACCTAAGCAGTTGTCACTGTACTTGGATTCAAANTCTTTAATAAATGATCTTTGTTCTTTCAACAAGGAAATACTTTTATGTTAGCTATGCTAGTTATTTGATCAATTACAAACTAATTTGATAGTTAAAATTTTTTCTTTTTATTCTGTTTGAAATGCAAATTTTAATTTATGTTTTTAAATTAAATATAAGCAACATAAAATCTTATTAAAATTATTATTAAAAATTCAATTCAAAATGAAATTTTCAGTTAACGTTCAAATTAATGTGTCAATTTCTTTTATAAAATTAATTTATTACATTTAAATTTAATATTGAACAATAACAAGGTTTGCATAAAACTGAAAACGTTTTAAAATGTTTAAAATGATTTAAGTTTAAAAAAAGTTTTTACCTAATAGATTAGCTTATTTATTATTTTATAGTTTAATTAATTTAAAAGTATAAAATGATGTTTAATTATTATTTATAAAATATGAAAATTAAAAATTTTATCAAAATTATTTTCAAACTTTTACTTAAAACATAATATTTTTCCAACAGCATAAATAATTTTAATATAAAAATCCAAAACTATATATACTTTTTATACAGGCTTATTTAAACAAAAAACAGCATTATATAATTAAATATTTGTAAGTTCAATCAATAATTTGTTTTAATTAATTTGTGATATATGAATCAAAATAACCTGTAACATATGTGTCACCAAAAATGGTTTTTGGTAATAATTCTCTCTGACAATCACAACTGTCAATCAATTTATCATCATCCATAAGCTTATGAAAATACTTTTCATTTTTTATTTTATTTTTTCAATTCTTTTTAAAAACAATGAATTCATGAGTATAATTAAGTCTCAGTTGTCAGGATGAGAGATGCATCATTCCCTAATTGATTTTACCTTCTAGCATTACTATACATTTTCATATAGACAAGCAAGTATCAAAGCAAGCAAGCAATATGTATCAAAGAAAAATATAACATACCAGAGGTATAAACTCACATAATCCTACTTATGTGAAATATTAAATTGTCTGAGCCAAAATAAGCACTTACAACAAAGATATTTCTTATTGCTATAACATATATAACATTGAACATGTATTAAATGCATACATACAGCTTCACTAGACTAAGATAAATTATTTAAAGTATAAAGAAAAGCTGTATTTTATTGAACACAGATTTGATATGCTTTCGCCATTATATAGAAAGGATATATGTGCCATGGTGTTACTATTCATGTGAAAAAGAATTTAAAATTTAAAATATTTAATTCAAATTATGAACTTTGTTTATCTATTAGTAAATTATGGTGACTAATAGATACAGTTTTGATTTATATGCTATAGACCAACAACAAAAATTAGATTTGGATGCATGATACTCCTGGTCTATACCATAATAATAAAAATAAAAGCAAAAAAGAGAAAAAATTTCTCCATTTAAAAGTTATTCAGAAATCTTACTCACCATAAATGAATCTACAATATTTTTTTGAAAATCATATGCAGAATGCCAATATATTGCAACATCTATTGTGCCACAATTTTTTCCATCTGTCTATTAAACAATAAATTTAATTAGATAGAGTACCTTCATTATTGTTTTATTTATGGATCAAATATTTTTAAAGTTAAAAATTATTTAACAAAAATCAATTACATTTTTTAATTCATATATCCCTTGTATTGGTTTGTTCTGAGTAAGAGGAAAAAGTGAAATTTGTGCTCTTCCTAGATATGAAGATGGCTCTAAATCTGTATCATCAAATACATATATTTCCATATTCTGAAATAAATTTATAAAAATTTCTTATAATTAAAAAAATAATAATACATTATATTTAATTTAATTCTGCTTGATTTTAAATATATATAAATTATAAACCAAATGGTTTCATAACAAAGCCTTATTGTTTTAGATTAACTGAAGTTATAATTTCAATGTCTAGCCACACAGTATTTACATTTGAAGAAAGATATTGAAGTCGTNACTGTACTATTTTACATGCGATTTTTTGTTACGTTTAGTCTTCATTAAGTACTTAAGTGTATTAAATTAATAACATTTCAGACATTGTTATAAATATTTTTATATATTTTATAACAGAAAAATTATAACAAAATATATATAAATAAAAAACAAAATTATAAAGTTTCCTATTAAAACTTCATAATCCATGACTCAAAAAAGAAGACAAATTGGTAATTTTTAGTGTATTGTTTAATTTCAATAATATTTTATCAACCTGTAATTATTACTGAAACTAAATAAACAAAATTATACTAAATAATTATCTATTTAGCATAAACACAGTGTACCTTCAATTTTACAAACTAATTTGGGGAAAGGGGTGTCTGCCATTTCTGAAAGTTATTAAATCAAATTATTATTATGACACATAAGATATAAATAACAGAATAATATAATGTACTGTACAGTACATTGAGTAATTTATACTCATTGATTGTCAATCTAAGCCTTTTTAACATGCTCTATTTGCAAATAAAAACAATTTTAAATATTTACTATGGAACAAATTTTTGTCCATTAAATCAGATTATAAAATGGATTAAAGCAGAGCACCAGGAGTGTACTGTATTCCTCTTAGGAATGATAGATTCCAAAGGGACTTAGTATATATTGGCTCAACTATACATTCAATATGTAAAAGGGTACATGAACATCAATATGATCTTGTTAACAACAGGCATACCACCGCCCTGTCCACAAACGCCACAGACCTGGAAGTACATGTGGACCTCCAGAACACCAGATTAATTAGGCATGTCTTTCAAATAGACCATATCCGCTTGGAAAATTTATAAAGGCAACTCTATTAACTTTAAAGACTGCGAGATGGTGGCGCATGTGTGGAAGTACCTGTAAGAGAAATTCGAACAAAGTCAATCAACCACATGAATTTTATATATTCAAAGTTTAAAGTCAAGCATCATTGTTCTAACATTCCAATTTTTGGAAGTCAGTTTTGTTAAACACCTGAGGCAGGCCTTGGTGAAGACCGAAAATGTTTGAAAATTACGTTAAAGTTCAATTACTGGTTATAAAGGGATTTACTATCTTATTTAATCAATATGTGATAGTTAAATGATTATATCATATATAACATATTCAATCCAACTCAAATAAGTAATTAAAAAATAGCATTGTTACTATAATATACAGTGGGTGATCGGTTAACAAACAGTTCAGGTAGCAAACAAATTGGATAATGAACACTTTCGCGAAAGATTTTTATGATTGGACAATGAACACATGTTCAGATAACAAACACTTTACTGAACAAACATAAAAAGAAGCAACGGAAAATAACAAATACCAATTGATTTTCACTTGTCTTCAGGTAACAATTCAAAACCTTTCTGAGCGCGGGAGACATCAACATTGACGCTCAACCCAATACCAATCAGATAGTATTCCTCCAAATTTTGAAACTCTCCCTCATAATTCCATCTTTTTGTTTACCTTTCTGACAAATAATTTTTTATAGTCTTTGCATGACTGTTGGACAGGCACTTGTTAAGTTTTGCATCGAGTTTATTTACGAAACTTTCACCGTTTATTTACGAAAGTAAATAAACAATGAAAGTTTAACTGTCCCATCAGATATTAACATTTTAATTCCAAATTTCAAATTTCATCCAGGCCTTTCATTTAAATAATTTTTCGTGGGCTAATTGATTTCTGTTCTCTGAATTTTTGTAAGTGCTTTTCTGAACTTTTTATTTAAAAAAAAAACTGATATTATGGAGCCTAAAAAGAGGAGTGTCAAGAACTATGCTCACCATAGAAACCAAGTAAGAAATAATAGCCAAGGTAGAAAGTGCACACAAGTTGTCTGATGTTGCTAGGCAGTATGGCTCGAACAGGTCTACAGTAGGCACAATCTTAGCTATGAAAGATATATCAAGAAGTCTCAAGCTGCTAATGGAGTAATAAAAATCACATCTGTAAAATAAAGAGCATTTTAGAGCTCATAATGGAACCTGAAACTGATCTGACGACAGAAGAACTCCAAGAACTCTCAAATGAAAAATACCAAGAAACTCAGCGAGATGTGTTTCCTTTTGAAAAAGAGGAAGACAAAAGAGGACCAATGTCAACATCTGCTACTAAAAACCTTTTGGAGAAGTGGGATGATGTCAGAACAACGATCATCTAAGTGGCATCCAAACCAGAATACGGTTAATGGGGTTGGGATCTCTACAATTACAACACTATTAATCACTTCCGAAAAATCCTGAAGAAAAGAGTAAAGCAATCGACATTGGACAGATTCTTTAACACCCACAAACGAAAAAAACATAACTAATAAAAATGCAAGACTGCATATATATGTATTTTTACTATTACATATAAATAAACATAGTAAAAAAGTATAAATTTTTTATTTTTTGTAGTCTCCGGAACGAATTAATCAAATTCCCATAAAAACCTATGGTAAATCGATTATCGGTTAATGAACAATTCGGATAACAAATACTCTTGGAATGGATTATGTTCATTAACTGATCACACACTATTATTCATTATTGTATAAATTTAGTCAGTTTATAAATATAATCTGAATTAAAATATACTTACTAAATCAGCTGTTTGTATTTTATATTTGTTGGTTCCATATGCAATATCATTAAGTTCTCTTTCCAATTTCTGAGTAAAAATAAGAAAAAATAGAATAAAACTGTTGTGTAGTTTAAAATTTTATTTTACAGTAACTAAGTTATATTAAATTTTCATATATNACTTATTAGAACATAAGATAATAAAAGTTAATCCCATTTATTTATTTATTTTATAAATTTTTCTAACTTATTCATAATGCTGATAAAAATCTTAAGACTGAATAAATGAATTTTTATATATACAAATCCAAAGTTTAAACAAATTTTTGCACTATGCATTATGAAAGATAAAAAATACAGCGTAGTTAGGAAGTAAGTTAGTTCCATGATTTTTGTTTCATTTTACTTTTATTGCTTTTATTTGGGGTATTTTTCTATTGTTACTTGGGGAGACTCATCCTGTCTATATAGTATTGCCTGTTATACTTTTTAATAATAAATATAATGAAGAACAAAGAATAAATTGATGGGTGGATAGTCAAGACAATTAAGGTGCCAACCTACTGGCTTTGAGTGCCACAGGATCAAATCTAAGTAATCAATCCAAGAAAATCCAGAAGCTGATATGTCTTGGATATGTCAGACCTCATTCTTTACCCCCCAGTTGCTCTCATTGTGAGCCTGGTCAAGCACATGATGGTATAATTCAAAAGGGACAAAGAGAGGGAAAGTAAGGAAATTTGCATTTAACAAAAAAATAAAAAGTTAGCACAGGTACAACAAACACAATCAATAATAATTTGTGAAAGTGAATACTGATTGTAAACAATTAAATTCTAATTTTTTTAATCATTATTTTTTTTTTATATTTAGTTTTAAGATTTTATTTATTCCAAATAAGAAACTTTATACACATTTAGTCTAGATGACATTGCTCTTAAAAATATAGTATCTCAAATTAACTACTTTTCAAAACAATTTGAGATTATATTAAAAAAGAAGTTATCTTAATCAAATTGTTAAGAATTAATAAAAAGAAATGTCAAAGACAATGGTAGAGATATTTATTTATTTACTGCAAATGAGTAATTATCATTTCAATATACAATTTTTCAATAATGAAAAATATAAATAAGGAAAACAGTACAAAGTAATGCAACATCACTTCAAATAGAAGAGAATAAAGCATGAATGATAAAATAGAGTAATGAGTCTCTCTCAATAAGTATTGAGAAGTAAAATTTTTCACGAGATGACAAGCAAGCAGTTATTGAAATGAAAGAATTTTTTTTTTCAGTTTTTCATGTATCAACTTGTAAACAATAGTTGTAAAAATTAGAATTTAAGTTTAAATTGTCATTCTTGTTTATTGGAAACTTTAAGAATAAGTTATCTCACAATTTGTATTAATAAGTAAAAAAGTTTATTAACATTGATATCCAATCACTATTACAAATGTAATTTCTTCTGTTATAAAGCATGTTTCTAATGCAAACATTTGTTCATATATGACAGATAAGTAGGGAATTAAAAAAAAAATCACAAAAATGCAAAATCATGTTAGTTCATATACAATTTTTACAAGTTGACACTGCTTTGTAATATCAAGTAATACTACATAAATAAAAAAACTCACCACCTAACTAAACATAGTTCCCCACAGAATAATACACAAAATCCACATACCCCCCAGTTTACTTATTTACCTTGTCCAACAAATATGTTTAGTGTTGTTCTCTTGAATTTGTGCACTTTTCTTGATACAAATATTTAATATAGTATCCCAAACATTAGTCAGAATCGTGGTTATAAGAATTCACATAATGAATAAAAATAAACTAAGCACTGAGGAGTTTGATATAATAAAACATTTTGTAGGACTGTACCAGTGGTGGCTCTAATCTGGAATTGCTAATTCTCGAGTAACAATTACTACTTTACATAACAAACTATTTGTATATACTGCATTCATAAAAAATATTTTTTAATTTAATTAAAATAAGTGAATTGAAGATTCTAAATTTTTATCAATTTCATATTAATATAGAGTACTCTGCACTTCTGCTCTAATCCATTATCTATCATGCTATGCAAGCATACAACTGCAATAACACTGCTAAATAGTGAAGTGCTGTCTCAAGCATTTTCATCATATAAAATGCGGAGGAAAAACACAAAGGGCTGTTCTCTGAGTAGGAAATCACACTGCACTCTGTTTAACAGTGCTGTCTCAGTAGGGCCCATAGCACACACCTGCCCTAATAGAATCATTTTTGTTTGGTACTGGTTTTGATTAAAAACAATAATTTTAATTGTATATAATCAGTTATGTAATTACAATGTAATATAAATCAAGATGTTATTTTGCAATTTTATTTTTCTTTGAGGGTGATGCAGTTCTGCAGTGCTTATCACAAGCTACCACTGAACTGTAAAATTTTTAGAATTCTGCCCTAACTCTATTTTCCCTATAAATCCTGTTATTTTTATTCTGTGAAATTCCACAAAGTCACATAGAAGAAACAATCGTAAATAATCTTGATTTACTAAACTTTTGTAAGGTGTATAGAATTTTTCAGTATTAATAAATAACCAAGTTAATTTTTTGTGCTTTTTATTTATTTAAAAATTTAGATAATCTAAGGATTCATTGTTTCTGCCAGTTATGCAAACTGATTCATACTGCAAAGTCCAGATATGACATTCATTCAAGTTCCATTAGAGTTTTAGATAAGTGGTATTATATATGATTAGACATACCTAGAATGTATGTAAGCAGGGGCACCCATACACTGAGGCACATGCCCCATTTTTGTCTGGGTAGCCCTTTTCCTAATCTCAAGAGGGACCCAAATTTCATTATCAACAAACAACAGAAAATTCAGGACTTCTAATCTATTCTGAAAATATAAAAGAAACTAATGAATGATTTGCTCATTGTCCCATGTAACTATTTTATATAGTTATTTGTTCATTGTATGTTTACTAAAATCACATTCCTTGTTTTCGAGGCCACGTTAGCACTGAATGCAGCTAGTACCACCATGTAGGAGAGCTGATCCAACATTGAATCATTGATGCTCCTTGCATAATGTCTGAAGCTTCTTGCATAATGTATGGTGCTCTTTTTTATAGCTTGTGCCCTCTCTTTTTGATAGTCTGCAAGTGCCACTGTATGCAAGAATATGATAAGAATTTTTATATATATCACAAATTAAAATAAATAAAAAAATTGCTTATTTGTTCCTGATAAAAATTTGCTTTATCCAATATTACACATAGAATATTTCTACATATTCCAAATTGTCAATCTGAAACTAAAATTAATGACATAACATATTACACCAACAAAATCAAAATAACAATGCAGAAACTTCCAGAAGTAGCAGCAGTATAGTCCTAATAACTTCATATATACCTAGTTTAAACGATAACATAACAAACTAAGGCAAATTAGAACCATTAAAAAAAAGGTTAATTTCCACAACTTTCCTATTTTTTTAAAAGAATCATTATAAGAAAAAAATGTCTCTAATTGTTTACATTTTTACATCATAGATAAATATTATATCTATTGCACAATAAAGAAAAATAACTGTAAACTATTCTATTTGTTGTAATGATAAAACCAATCCTCTATTGACTTCATAGTATTACTTTATGATAATTCTCTCTAGGGTAATTGTACATTTTAAAGACATAGTTTGATCCATTATATCTTAGCCAACAACTCTCCTGTAAAATGTCTAAATCCAACAAAAGTTACTCAGCAGGAAACTTAAGCACTGTTTCATTTATTATTGCAAAGTAAAATGTCATAGTATGTGAATGGAAATTCCTCATTCTTCAATTTTACAACATTGTGAGAATCAGGATTTAGGGGCCCATTTTTTAAAAGAAATTAGCGATAAAACATTTTATTTTCGAATAAAAATTATTTTATTTTGGAGAGAAGATTTTAACAAAGAAAGGATGTAACAGTTGTTTCCGAAAAAAAAGGAAGGGAAGTTGAAGTTCCTTTAGACAACCAACTTGCAAAATGATTCAGATGCGGCCTTTGCACATGTTACTTGGCCACCTGAAGAAGCCGCTATAAAAGGGCTCTTTCCCACCATTCGAGGCAGTTCAACGAGGTATGAACATGCCATAGGAAGCAGTCTATCAAGAAGGGAAGTTTATCATAGCATATAGAGAACAGCCACCTAAGAAGTTGGCTATATTTTACTAGTGCATACACAAATGCTATGATTCCAAACTTCTCCCATATCCCGAATGGAAAGATAATCAAAGGAAAAAATAAGCTTCAATTTGTGAAGGTAGAATAAAATGTTAGATTGATGTAAACTCTCTCTCACACATATAGGTTGATACAAACAACATCGCTAGACCCGATACATAATAAAGCTAGACACCAACCAAATGCCGAAATTCTATCACTTACCTCTAGAACCAAATTGGTTACGTAATTCATTTAGTAATTAGCCTTAAACTAGCCCAATAGAATTTCGGCATTTGGTTGGTGTCTAGCCATATAGGTTGATTTACATTGTTAGATAGTTGATTGATCTCTTCGCGAGATAGGTTATTGTAAATAATAGATATTTGTAATCTCATCATTTGTATTTTTATTCATTTTCTTTTCATTAAATATTTTGTTATGTAATTTAAATATGGTCTCATTAATGTCTAAAATTCATGCCTATGTCCACTCCACTTACCCATGTCCCTCCCACTCGATATTCCTCTAAAAATTAGACATAAGTGTGCTTAATGCTATAACTAAGCTGGTGTCAGGAAAACAACCTCCAGGGGACCTTACGAACTCTTGGTCTTAAATAAACATATTAGGAAGTCATCCATTGACAAAGAGGTTGGATCGAAAGATCTAGTGCAGAGTAAGTAATCATTGGGATTTACTCTTGACCCCATGCATATCTCACAACATTGTAAAGCAAAGTATGTGTCTTAGTGGTTTAGTTGAGTTAAACACACAAAAATCAGACAATGTTTTAGCAATATCATCCATAACTGCATAGCTTAACAACTCTTTTCAAATAAAGTACAGTTGACCCTCCTATAATTACGGTCCCTATAATTACGATTACTATAAAACTACGAAAAAATTGTGACCGGTATCCGTAAAAAACAGTAAAAATTCCCTATAATTACCTCAAACGTCATCGGGCAGCCAAACTACTTTCCCGCCGTCCGTAGCGCCACACTACAGAGAGATTTCTATCGTCTGGACAGTATTACATAAATTAGGTACTGTACATATAATTATATATTAATTATATATAAATTAGGTACTGTATATATAATTATATATTAACTTATTGTAACTTTGTTATAATTAAATATATAATTTCCGCCGTCTAGCGTGGCGCCACGCTACGGAGATTTTTACGCTAACTATCGTCTGTCAGTATGTAAATTAGGTACCGTAAGTCTAATACAGTACTGTAATTTTATACATTTCTTGTGAAAGAAACATTTCTTATTCAACGGCGATTAAAATTATTTATATTAATGATGTCTCCGAAGTTCTACGAAGTTTTCACAGAAAAATAAGTTGTTAGAAATCGGCCGCTCTTTGCTGAGCTGTTCCGCGACGAAAACAATGTTGAGCAATGGCAATGTCGAATGGTGACAC
>NW_019384660.1:167892-216940 GCF_000671375.1 Centruroides sculpturatus | reverse complement strand
TTAGTTTGAGTAAATGGCTATGGCTAAAAATATGGTTCAGGTATCAAATTAAAGCTGAAGAAATATTTTAAAGAAATAATACTGCTGAAGAAAAACTTGAGAAAAATGCAATGGTTCAGGTGTGGTGGAGTGACAAAGATACAATGTTAAGTTTATGGGAAGGCAAGTTACAAACATGTTGAGCACTCTTATGCTATCTAGCAATTTAGCTTTCCTAAACCATTTGAATAACCCATTAATCACCACTACTGTAAATTTCTGCTTTGTTTCCTAATTATAAGTTAATTAAAAAATATTTTGTATTATTTTTTTAACAAATTAGTTTTGTCAATATTGACTACATCACCATCTATCAACTTTTAGTACCACTATCCATTTATATTTTATTATTACTTCATGATGAGATCAAAACCTGATTCTAACCATCCAATCCATTACTTAATGCTGATTGATGGCTTTCTTAACAAATTTACCAACTAAAAGAAGAATAAACTTAAACATATGACTGTTGGTAGGTTAATAATTCTATAACAACCAATAAAATTGCCACAAAGCGAGCTGACACTATCTCACTGTTAATGCAAAACCTTGCCAGATGAATTTGATCAATCTTAGGAATGCTAAATTGCCACCTTGGGACCTGGATGCAAAATTGGAAGCCATTAAGAGAGAGGACTGATTGAAGATGCCTCATGATACCAGAGAATAAGTAAATGCAAATCACTTGTAAATGGCCATGAAAACACTTGCTGTACAGATGATTTTTGTATAGAATGCCAAATTTTGAAAGAACTCATTGTATTTTAATTGAATAAATCCATCAATTTCAACAGGTTCCTGCTAGTTACTAAATTTAATTTAAAATAATAATTACACTATTTACACAATAGATAAAATAAAGCTGAATTTTTTATAAATTAAAATCTACACAGTGTTATGGCACAGGTAACAGCAGAGTGCCAGTTTTTGTATATTGTCTCAGGTTTCATTTCTTCCTTTGTTGGTGGTTCAGTTTTTATGTAAACCTTATATATGCTGCAATATAATAAAACTGTTCTTTTGAGCTTAATAACAAACTTCATGTTGTCATTGTTCACTGAATATGCCAATTTGTTTCTTTTTTCATAATTAAAATATGTCACTGTTTTATCCTGATTACAAATATAAAATAGTTTTTATTTCAAACAATCAAAAATTTTTGAATTGAAATAACATGACTTCCAGTTTGCATTGAAAGTTTTTATATTAATAGGGGCCTCCTGCCCTTGAGGTTTCCATGTCTGGTCTCTTCTTACATCTATCTAACTCAGTTTTAAGATTAAGGAAAGACAGATGGATGACAGTGGAAATTTATAAGTCTATGATTTTTTCAAATTGCAGCCCAGTCACCAGAGAGAAGAGGATAAAATTATTTCCAATTCAAGATCCCAATGATCTTCCAACATCACTGAATGTAAAACTAGAATGTTTCTTTTGGGACCACTCCAAAGAACTCAGGTATTTAACCACTTGTCCATTCATTTATTTATAATTGAAATTATAAATAATAAAACTATTAAAATTTTAGACTTATAATAAAACTAAATTGTTACCTTTAGCCTTGTTTCTCTCATTTCAAGAAGATAATTATATTCTTCTAATTTTGTTTGATATTCTTTTTCCATTTGCTCAGTTTTCTTTTTTATAGTCTCAATTTCTGCTTCATAATCTTTATTTATTTTATACTGTACAACTAACATATTTCGTGTCTTATCCAGCTCTGCGATTGTTTCTGCATGGTCAATTTGTGACTGAAAAAATATCTAATATGTAATATAAATAGCATATTTCACATAAATGATATATTGTATAATATTTTTTAAAGGTACATAAATAAACTTTAAACTTTTATCAGGATTCAGTATGGTACTCTAATTACAACTCTGTGTATCAATTTTTTCATAACCCCACCTAGATGACTTATGTGGCCTGAAATTCTACACCCCATGGGTGACCACATAAGTAAGGATTTTACTATATTTGATATCAAAAATAATTTAATTTTTTACTTGTTGTAATTCTGCTTTTAAATCCTTTTCTTCCTTCTCATTTGACTTATCAGTATTTGCTACATCTAATTTTCTTCTTTGAATAAGGTCTAGAGCTTCCTCAAGTTGTAATATATCAATGTCTGTTTCCTGTTTTAAAAACAAAAATTGTAATTCAATAACAATCCAAACATTTACTTTCAAAACTTTTCATTTAAAAATATTTTAAACAAATTTATTTCTATAAATATATAGAAATGCTTTTGCTATATATAGCAAAAATCAGTTTAAATAATATTTATTTAATTTTTATATTGACACAAAAAAATCATGTTAAAAAATTTGTAAGATTCTTATAATCTTCAATCAATACAAAATGATTATAATATAAATGGTTGACTAACAAACTATAAATATTGTTTTAAAAAATTATTTTAAAGTAACTTTTTGTATAAAAAAAAGACATACTGATAAAATTCTCTTAAACATGATGTATAAAATACATTACAGAATTTCAAGAAATGATTTAACTATAAGA
Source organism: Centruroides sculpturatus (assembly GCF_000671375.1). Lineage (NCBI taxonomy): Eukaryota > Metazoa > Arthropoda > Arachnida > Scorpiones > Buthidae > Centruroides > Centruroides sculpturatus. The sequence goes on along the minus strand of NW_019384660.1, from coordinate 214,375 downwards.
TTTAATTAAAAAATTTGAAATATTATTTTTAAATTTAATTAAAGATTTTACAAAATTAATAAATTTTTAAAGTTATTACTTCAAGCAAAAATTTTCAAAATTAACACAGATGTCTGCCTGATATATAATACTAATAATAAATATAGACACATACTACCACATTTATTTAATTTTTGTCTTACTTTGGTTGCTATGCCTTGACTCTGGCCTGTCATAGTACACAGCAACAGATGCCAACTGAGTATAACTCACTAAACCCAACAAATGATTACTGGCTAGTTAAAAATTCATGACATTTACCAAAACAGATCAGATCATATACACAAAAATTACAAAAAATATTATAATAAAGTTTGACAGACAGAATAAAGTATTAAACATCATAATAAATCACACATCTCACTCATCAACAAAATAAAGCACATCATAAGCACACACTACATACCATATGCAATGAAAAACATTAATATACGGATCTCAGCCAAAAAATAAAACATCTAGTAAAAAACATAAGATATACTTATTATGCTCTTTTCCAAAAGATATCTTGCCACACATATTATACAAAAGTCTAAACCTTAATAACACAATTTCTATCATACTACAGGAAGTAGTATGTTGTATCAGGTTGTTACAAAGTGAAATTTAGACATTTCAATTTTTTCTAGAAACAAGTGGAAAAAATATTCTAGAAGGTTCAATGTAGATATATAAGTAGAGTAACCAAAGGTTGTTTCATCATATATTTCTTTGGAAATGTTTGACAACATGAAACTTTTGAAAGAACATTTGCATGCTGTTGTTCTATCACTTCAAAAGTGGTCCCATCACAATGAAGGTGTATGATCTCATTTGTAAAACATTTGTTAAAGCATTCATAGTTGAACAAAGGTCAACCAGCTGTTGCAATGTCATAGAGCCAATAGTGAAATTATATAAATCAAATTACTTAGTTTCATAAATATTTTAAAATCAGAATAGTCATCTAAAACTGGAGTTAATGGTTTCAGATATCTATCTCTACATCTTTATCCCAATAATGATATCAGCATTCGTATTTTCATAAATAAGATGGACTGGGTATTCCTGGNTTATTCCCAAAAAATATATACGTATTTTGGAAATGTTGAGTCGGATTAGTCTAGAATCGATTAATTTTATGGAAGAAAATCTTTCAAACAGCCGTAGTCCGTAAACTTGATACGTGTCGGGTTGTGATTGAAAGGATTTGTAAGAAATCGGATTCCTAAAGAATGGAACATATCTCTATCTTATAGGGGGGGGGTTGACTGTATGAAAAATTTAATTCAGTTGACAGGTATGAAATAATTATAATGTACTTACAGAATTAATATGAATTTCAAGTAAATTCTTTCCTCTTTCAAGCTCAACAACATTCTCCTGATCTTCCTATAAATAAAATAACAGAAAATGTAATAAAGTATTATTGTTTTCAAAAATTTTAAAAGATTTTAATTATGCAATAAATAATATAATGGAATAAATCTAAAATAAATAATGGAATAATTTTAAAATATAGGTAAATACTGATTCAAATTATAGGATACTGTGTATCTATAGATATTTTAGGAATTGGTTATTATCTAACAAGTTGTATTCCTAATCATTTAGGAAAAATAGTAGATTCTCAATTATTAACACTAGGAAAATGGAAGAGTTTTGCAAAACAATCCTAAATTTAATAAATCTTATTATTGCTGTAAAATTGAATTCTAAAAAAATGAAGAAATTGTATTAAAAATAATATTGATTGTTATTTATTGTTTTATTATATATATTATTATATTATTATATGAATTTATTATTTTTAAATACAATTTTACTATTATTTGTTATTGTTTTAAGTGACAAGAATATAATACTTATTCATATTTTATTATATTTCAATTTAAAAAAAGATTCTAATAAACTATTAATATTATCTCTGATATACACGTTTGGTTTTATAAAATTAAATGCAAATAACTGTAATTAATATCATGACATAATAAAAAAAAAATGTTATTTGTACTGCATATAAATGCATGAGTAACTTTTTCAATATAATAAATTTATTTATCTAACCACCTAAAAGGAGTTTATTGACTAATAAACAAAAATTGTTATGTCCTTCTGATCCAACTGTTCACCAGAGTTCAAGAATTACTCAGAAGTAATTTTAATTTCCATATGTTTTGTTTAAATGCATTTTGGATCCAACTTTTTTGTCGATCCCTCTTCAGTCTACAAAGTATAAATTTTTTGTTGCAAATTTAATTGTAAATTTACAACAAAAAATTATATCACAATAATGATGTTGCTGTTGATGATGTATAGAATGACATCATACAAAAAGATAAAAAGATGTTATAGGATGCATGATGATTGTTTTATGTAGAATTTTAAGAGTGGTTTTAGATAGTTGTGAATACTTGGAGAAGTCTGTGTCATAAACAGTACCTACTGTAAAATATTTGTGTAAACATTGTAAGTCATTTATTTATATTTAATTTTTTTTAAGATGTTTTAATTGTAAATTTACAACAAAAAATTTATACTTTGTAGACTGAAGAGGAATCGACAAAAAAGTTGGATCCAAAATGTGTTTAAATAAAACATATGGAAATTAAAATTACTTCTCAATAATTCTTGAACTCTGGTAAACAGTCGGATTAAAAAGACAACAATTTTTGTTTATTAGTCTACAAACCCCTCTCAGCTGGTTAGATAAATAACCGATTAAGCTGACTAATATTGCTAAATTTATCTGATTAATAATAAATTTATTAATGTTATGTATTACACTAATTCAATTTATTTTTACACTGTTTCAACATATATTATTATAGAATTAAAATTAATAAAATTAAACAAAACTTAAAATCAGTAATATTGTTAATATTACTGATTTTATTTTTATATATTTTATAACAGAAAAATTATAACAAAATATATATAAATAAAAAACAAAATTATAAAGTTTCCTATTAAAACTTCATAATCCATGACTCAAAAAAGAAGACAAATTGGTAATTTTTAGTGTATTGTTTAATTTCAATAATATTTTATCAACCTGTAATTATTACTGAAACTAAATAAACAAAATTATACTAAATAATTATCTATTTAGCATAAACACAGTGTACCTTCAATTTTACAAACTAATTTGGGGAAAGGGGTGTCTGCCATTTCTGAAAGTTATTAAATCAAATTATTATTATGACACATAAGATATAAATAACAGAATAATATAATGTACTGTACAGTACATTGAGTAATTTATACTCATTGATTGTCAATCTAAGCCTTTTTAACATGCTCTATTTGCAAATAAAAACAATTTTAAATATTTACTATGGAACAAATTTTTGTCCATTAAATCAGATTATAAAATGGATTAAAGCAGAGCACCAGGAGTGTACTGTATTCCTCTTAGGAATGATAGATTCCAAAGGGACTTAGTATATATTGGCTCAACTATACATTCAATATGTAAAAGGGTACATGAACATCAATATGATCTTGTTAACAACAGGCATACCACCGCCCTGTCCACAAACGCCACAGACCTGGAAGTACATGTGGACCTCCAGAACACCAGATTAATTAGGCATGTCTTTCAAATAGACCATATCCGCTTGGAAAATTTATAAAGGCAACTCTATTAACTTTAAAGACTGCGAGATGGTGGCGCATGTGTGGAAGTACCTGTAAGAGAAATTCGAACAAAGTCAATCAACCACATGAATTTTATATATTCAAAGTTTAAAGTCAAGCATCATTGTTCTAACATTCCAATTTTTGGAAGTCAGTTTTGTTAAACACCTGAGGCAGGCCTTGGTGAAGACCGAAAATGTTTGAAAATTACGTTAAAGTTCAATTACTGGTTATAAAGGGATTTACTATCTTATTTAATCAATATGTGATAGTTAAATGATTATATCATATATAACATATTCAATCCAACTCAAATAAGTAATTAAAAAATAGCATTGTTACTATAATATACAGTGGGTGATCGGTTAACAAACAGTTCAGGTAGCAAACAAATTGGATAATGAACACTTTCGCGAAAGATTTTTATGATTGGACAATGAACACATGTTCAGATAACAAACACTTTACTGAACAAACATAAAAAGAAGCAACGGAAAATAACAAATACCAATTGATTTTCACTTGTCTTCAGGTAACAATTCAAAACCTTTCTGAGCGCGGGAGACATCAACATTGACGCTCAACCCAATACCAATCAGATAGTATTCCTCCAAATTTTGAAACTCTCCCTCATAATTCCATCTTTTTGTTTACCTTTCTGACAAATAATTTTTTATAGTCTTTGCATGACTGTTGGACAGGCACTTGTTAAGTTTTGCATCGAGTTTATTTACGAAACTTTCACCGTTTATTTACGAAAGTAAATAAACAATGAAAGTTTAACTGTCCCATCAGATATTAACATTTTAATTCCAAATTTCAAATTTCATCCAGGCCTTTCATTTAAATAATTTTTCGTGGGCTAATTGATTTCTGTTCTCTGAATTTTTGTAAGTGCTTTTCTGAACTTTTTATTTAAAAAAAAAACTGATATTATGGAGCCTAAAAAGAGGAGTGTCAAGAACTATGCTCACCATAGAAACCAAGTAAGAAATAATAGCCAAGGTAGAAAGTGCACACAAGTTGTCTGATGTTGCTAGGCAGTATGGCTCGAACAGGTCTACAGTAGGCACAATCTTAGCTATGAAAGATATATCAAGAAGTCTCAAGCTGCTAATGGAGTAATAAAAATCACATCTGTAAAATAAAGAGCATTTTAGAGCTCATAATGGAACCTGAAACTGATCTGACGACAGAAGAACTCCAAGAACTCTCAAATGAAAAATACCAAGAAACTCAGCGAGATGTGTTTCCTTTTGAAAAAGAGGAAGACAAAAGAGGACCAATGTCAACATCTGCTACTAAAAACCTTTTGGAGAAGTGGGATGATGTCAGAACAACGATCATCTAAGTGGCATCCAAACCAGAATACGGTTAATGGGGTTGGGATCTCTACAATTACAACACTATTAATCACTTCCGAAAAATCCTGAAGAAAAGAGTAAAGCAATCGACATTGGACAGATTCTTTAACACCCACAAACGAAAAAAACATAACTAATAAAAATGCAAGACTGCATATATATGTATTTTTACTATTACATATAAATAAACATAGTAAAAAAGTATAAATTTTTTATTTTTTGTAGTCTCCGGAACGAATTAATCAAATTCCCATAAAAACCTATGGTAAATCGATTATCGGTTAATGAACAATTCGGATAACAAATACTCTTGGAATGGATTATGTTCATTAACTGATCACACACTATTATTCATTATTGTATAAATTTAGTCAGTTTATAAATATAATCTGAATTAAAATATACTTACTAAATCAGCTGTTTGTATTTTATATTTGTTGGTTCCATATGCAATATCATTAAGTTCTCTTTCCAATTTCTGAGTAAAAATAAGAAAAAATAGAATAAAACTGTTGTGTAGTTTAAAATTTTATTTTACAGTAACTAAGTTATATTAAATTTTCATATATAATATTTAATAACTTTTAAACAAGAAAATTTAAAATAATAATTACACTATTTACACAATAGATAAAATAAAGCTGAATTTTTTATAAATTAAAATCTACACAGTGTTATGGCACAGGTAACAGCAGAGTGCCAGTTTTTGTATATTGTCTCAGGTTTCATTTCTTCCTTTGTTGGTGGTTCAGTTTTTATGTAAACCTTATATATGCTGCAATATAATAAAACTGTTCTTTTGAGCTTAATAACAAACTTCATGTTGTCATTGTTCACTGAATATGCCAATTTGTTTCTTTTTTCATAATTAAAATATGTCACTGTTTTATCCTGATTACAAATATAAAATAGTTTTTATTTCAAACAATCAAAAATTTTTGAATTGAAATAACATGACTTCCAGTTTGCATTGAAAGTTTTTATATTAATAGGGGCCTCCTGCCCTTGAGGTTTCCATGTCTGGTCTCTTCTTACATCTATCTAACTCAGTTTTAAGATTAAGGAAAGACAGATGGATGACAGTGGAAATTTATAAGTCTATGATTTTTTCAAATTGCAGCCCAGTCACCAGAGAGAAGAGGATAAAATTATTTCCAATTCAAGATCCCAATGATCTTCCAACATCACTGAATGTAAAACTAGAATGTTTCTTTTGGGACCACTCCAAAGAACTCAGGTATTTAACCACTTGTCCATTCATTTATTTATAATTGAAATTATAAATAATAAAACTATTAAAATTTTAGACTTATAATAAAACTAAATTGTTACCTTTAGCCTTGTTTCTCTCATTTCAAGAAGATAATTATATTCTTCTAATTTTGTTTGATATTCTTTTTCCATTTGCTCAGTTTTCTTTTTTATAGTCTCAATTTCTGCTTCATAATCTTTATTTATTTTATACTGTACAACTAACATATTTCGTGTCTTATCCAGCTCTGCGATTGTTTCTGCATGGTCAATTTGTGACTGAAAAAATATCTAATATGTAATATAAATAGCATATTTCACATAAATGATATATTGTATAATATTTTTTAAAGGTACATAAATAAACTTTAAACTTTTATCAGGATTCAGTATGGTACTCTAATTACAACTCTGTGTATCAATTTTTTCATAACCCCACCTAGATGACTTATGTGGCCTGAAATTCTACACCCCATGGGTGACCACATAAGTAAGGATTTTACTATATTTGATATCAAAAATAATTTAATTTTTTACTTGTTGTAATTCTGCTTTTAAATCCTTTTCTTCCTTCTCATTTGACTTATCAGTATTTGCTACATCTAATTTTCTTCTTTGAATAAGGTCTAGAGCTTCCTCAAGTTGTAATATATCAATGTCTGTTTCCTGTTTTAAAAACAAAAATTGTAATTCAATAACAATCCAAACATTTACTTTCAAAACTTTTCATTTAAAAATATTTTAAACAAATTTATTTCTATAAATATATAGAAATGCTTTTGCTATATATAGCAAAAATCAGTTTAAATAATATTTATTTAATTTTTATATTGACACAAAAAAATCATGTTAAAAAATTTGTAAGATTCTTATAATCTTCAATCAATACAAAATGATTATAATATAAATGGTTGACTAACAAACTATAAATATTGTTTTAAAAAATTATTTTAAAGTAACTTTTTGTATAAAAAAAAGACATACTGATAAAATTCTCTTAAACATGATGTATAAAATACATTACAGAATTTCAAGAAATGATTTAACTATAAGATTTAATTAAAAAATTTGAAATATTATTTTTAAATTTAATTAAAGATTTTACAAAATTAATAAATTTTTAAAGTTATTACTTCAAGCAAAAATTTTCAAAATTAACACAGATGTCTGCCTGATATATAATACTAATAATAAATATAGACACATACTACCACATTTATTTAATTTTTGTCTTACTTTGGTTGCTATGCCTTGACTCTGGCCTGTCATAGTACACAGCAACAGATGCCAACTGAGTATAACTCACTAAACCCAACAAATGATTACTGGCTAGTTAAAAATTCATGACATTTACCAAAACAGATCAGATCATATACACAAAAATTACAAAAAATATTATAATAAAGTTTGACAGACAGAATAAAGTATTAAACATCATAATAAATCACACATCTCACTCATCAACAAAATAAAGCACATCATAAGCACACACTACATACCATATGCAATGAAAAACATTAATATACGGATCTCAGCCAAAAAATAAAACATCTAGTAAAAAACATAAGATATACTTATTATGCTCTTTTCCAAAAGATATCTTGCCACACATATTATACAAAAGTCTAAACCTTAATAACACAATTTCTATCATACTACAGGAAGTAGTATGTTGTATCAGGTTGTTACAAAGTGAAATTTAGACATTTCAATTTTTTCTAGAAACAAGTGGAAAAAATATTCTAGAAGGTTCAATGTAGATATATAAGTAGAGTAACCAAAGGTTGTTTCATCATATATTTCTTTGGAAATGTTTGACAACATGAAACTTTTGAAAGAACATTTGCATGCTGTTGTTCTATCACTTCAAAAGTGGTCCCATCACAATGAAGGTGTATGATCTCATTTGTAAAACATTTGTTAAAGCATTCATAGTTGAACAAAGGTCAACCAGCTGTTGCAATGTCATAGAGCCAATAGTGAAATTATATAAATCAAATTACTTAGTTTCATAAATATTTTAAAATCAGAATAGTCATCTAAAACTGGAGTTAATGGTTTCAGATATCTATCTCTACATCTTTATCCCAATAATGATATCAGCATTCGTATTTTCATAAATAAGATGGACTGGGTATTCCTGGGCACAAGGTAAAGCCAGACATAAAATGTAAAAAATAAATGATTGTCACCACTGTCATGTTGTGTCAAGATTCCCATCAGCCATGTAGTATTGATATATGTTATGCTTGTGTTTTTGCCATGTTTTGTGCATCTGAAGAATTGCTGTTTTAGAAAAACTTTTTCATATGAGAAGTGTTTATTATAAGTATCATATGAAATTTTTCAATATGTTTTATGCTATTTATTTGCTATATATCAAAACTTAGATAGATTAATATTTCTCATTCCAAAGTCGATTAGAATCAAACATTTGGTGATTTGGGACAACCATGGACATTTTGTCAGTGCAACTACAAACATTTTCTTGAGGCAATCATAGACAAATTTATAATGTCTGGAACTGGAATTGTCTCAAAGTTCAATTTTTGGTATATTTACTTGATTTTTTTTATAATACCCTATAGTTTTAGTTTTATTTTAGGTTGCCATGGTCAGGATCTACTCCTGACTAAGGCAACGTAAAATGATAGTGATTTAATATTTGATTTGTTCATTTCCCTTTTTTTATAAATTGAAAAATCTATTGTATTTCAATTTTTAATGAATATGCATAAATTATATTTTACTTCTTTACTTCCTTTGTCTGAAAAATTTCAGCCATTTTCTAGCTGTCTGTCATTATCTCAGGTACTGTCTGCTATTTTTCCATATCACAGAAGAATATCAGACACTGCTTAGTTACCTAGTTTTTTATTTTTAGGTAGAAAAACTGGTTAAATATTTTAATGTCATCTAAATATGTAAAATTACTTGTCCTGACTGACTGACTAATTCATCATTGCCCAGAGCAAACTGCTGAACCTAAAAAGGTGAAATTTGGTACACAGTTAGGGTACGTCATGAAAACACACAGTAAGAACGGATTTTTTAAAATTCCCCCTGCAGGGGAGAGGGAAAGGATTAAGGCTTAACCTGAAGAACAGCTTCTACTGTACTATTTTAGATTTGATTTTTTGTTTTCAACTACGTTTAGTCTTCATTGAGTACTTAGGTGTATTAAATTGATAACATTTCAGACATTGTTATAAATATTTTTATATATTTCAATTTTTTAACCAAATGTTCAAACTGTTTTAAATTCAAATTTGTTATTGCATATTGGTTTGATTGTAGAACAATTGTAAATGTTCCAGAAAATTGATCAAATTGAACACTTTGATTCTCAGCAATTCTCATCATTCTCAGTGGTAGGTGTTATATAACAATTACTATGGTTATTGAAATACTGAATATAAATGGGGTTTGCTTGCAAAACCCCATTTATATTTGAAGGCGAAGTCATGGGTAACAGCTAGTATAACATATAGTCTATTTACTTGCATATAAGATGAGGTTTTTATTCATTTATCACAGCTTCAAATTCCTAGGTCATCCTATACATGCAAGCGAAAGATTCTTTGCATTTTTGCAAATAATTTTTGTGAACCACGTATTCACATTTTTTTACCAGACACTTACCCTCTTGTATTTAAAAACATAAATATTTTNGCTCTTTGCTGAGCTGTTCCGCGACGAAAACAATGTTGAGCAATGGCAATGTCGAATGGTGACACTCGGTAAGTAATCCTACAATTTTTTGTTTATAGCGTAGTTTATATGGATTATTCCCAAAAAATATATACGTATTTTGGAAATGTTGAGTCGGATTAGTCTAGAATCGATTAATTTTATGGAAGAAAATCTTTCAAACAGCCGTAGTCCGTAAACTTGATACGTGTCGGGTTGTGATTGAAAGGATTTGTAAGAAATCGGATTCCTAAAGAATGGAACATATCTCTATCTTATAGGGGGGGGGTTGACTGTATGAAAAATTTAATTCAGTTGACAGGTATGAAATAATTATAATGTACTTACAGAATTAATATGAATTTCAAGTAAATTCTTTCCTCTTTCAAGCTCAACAACATTCTCCTGATCTTCCTATAAATAAAATAACAGAAAATGTAATAAAGTATTATTGTTTTCAAAAATTTTAAAAGATTTTAATTATGCAATAAATAATATAATGGAATAAATCTAAAATAAATAATGGAATAATTTTAAAATATAGGTAAATACTGATTCAAATTATAGGATACTGTGTATCTATAGATATTTTAGGAATTGGTTATTATCTAACAAGTTGTATTCCTAATCATTTAGGAAAAATAGTAGATTCTCAATTATTAACACTAGGAAAATGGAAGAGTTTTGCAAAACAATCCTAAATTTAATAAATCTTATTATTGCTGTAAAATTGAATTCTAAAAAAATGAAGAAATTGTATTAAAAATAATATTGATTGTTATTTATTGTTTTATTATATATATTATTATATTATTATATGAATTTATTATTTTTAAATACAATTTTACTATTATTTGTTATTGTTTTAAGTGACAAGAATATAATACTTATTCATATTTTATTATATTTCAATTTAAAAAAAGATTCTAATAAACTATTAATATTATCTCTGATATACACGTTTGGTTTTATAAAATTAAATGCAAATAACTGTAATTAATATCATGACATAATAAAAAAAAAATGTTATTTGTACTGCATATAAATGCATGAGTAACTTTTTCAATATAATAAATTTATTTATCTAACCACCTAAAAGGAGTTTATTGACTAATAAACAAAAATTGTTATGTCCTTCTGATCCAACTGTTCACCAGAGTTCAAGAATTACTCAGAAGTAATTTTAATTTCCATATGTTTTGTTTAAATGCATTTTGGATCCAACTTTTTTGTCGATCCCTCTTCAGTCTACAAAGTATAAATTTTTTGTTGCAAATTTAATTGTAAATTTACAACAAAAAATTATATCACAATAATGATGTTGCTGTTGATGATGTATAGAATGACATCATACAAAAAGATAAAAAGATGTTATAGGATGCATGATGATTGTTTTATGTAGAATTTTAAGAGTGGTTTTAGATAGTTGTGAATACTTGGAGAAGTCTGTGTCATAAACAGTACCTACTGTAAAATATTTGTGTAAACATTGTAAGTCATTTATTTATATTTAATTTTTTTTAAGATGTTTTAATTGTAAATTTACAACAAAAAATTTATACTTTGTAGACTGAAGAGGAATCGACAAAAAAGTTGGATCCAAAATGTGTTTAAATAAAACATATGGAAATTAAAATTACTTCTCAATAATTCTTGAACTCTGGTAAACAGTCGGATTAAAAAGACAACAATTTTTGTTTATTAGTCTACAAACCCCTCTCAGCTGGTTAGATAAATAACCGATTAAGCTGACTAATATTGCTAAATTTATCTGATTAATAATAAATTTATTAATGTTATGTATTACACTAATTCAATTTATTTTTACACTGTTTCAACATATATTATTATAGAATTAAAATTAATAAAATTAAACAAAACTTAAAATCAGTAATATTGTTAATATTACTGATTTTATTTTTATATATTTTATAACAGAAAAATTATAACAAAATATATATAAATAAAAAACAAAATTATAAAGTTTCCTATTAAAACTTCATAATCCATGACTCAAAAAAGAAGACAAATTGGTAATTTTTAGTGTATTGTTTAATTTCAATAATATTTTATCAACCTGTAATTATTACTGAAACTAAATAAACAAAATTATACTAAATAATTATCTATTTAGCATAAACACAGTGTACCTTCAATTTTACAAACTAATTTGGGGAAAGGGGTGTCTGCCATTTCTGAAAGTTATTAAATCAAATTATTATTATGACACATAAGATATAAATAACAGAATAATATAATGTACTGTACAGTACATTGAGTAATTTATACTCATTGATTGTCAATCTAAGCCTTTTTAACATGCTCTATTTGCAAATAAAAACAATTTTAAATATTTACTATGGAACAAATTTTTGTCCATTAAATCAGATTATAAAATGGATTAAAGCAGAGCACCAGGAGTGTACTGTATTCCTCTTAGGAATGATAGATTCCAAAGGGACTTAGTATATATTGGCTCAACTATACATTCAATATGTAAAAGGGTACATGAACATCAATATGATCTTGTTAACAACAGGCATACCACCGCCCTGTCCACAAACGCCACAGACCTGGAAGTACATGTGGACCTCCAGAACACCAGATTAATTAGGCATGTCTTTCAAATAGACCATATCCGCTTGGAAAATTTATAAAGGCAACTCTATTAACTTTAAAGACTGCGAGATGGTGGCGCATGTGTGGAAGTACCTGTAAGAGAAATTCGAACAAAGTCAATCAACCACATGAATTTTATATATTCAAAGTTTAAAGTCAAGCATCATTGTTCTAACATTCCAATTTTTGGAAGTCAGTTTTGTTAAACACCTGAGGCAGGCCTTGGTGAAGACCGAAAATGTTTGAAAATTACGTTAAAGTTCAATTACTGGTTATAAAGGGATTTACTATCTTATTTAATCAATATGTGATAGTTAAATGATTATATCATATATAACATATTCAATCCAACTCAAATAAGTAATTAAAAAATAGCATTGTTACTATAATATACAGTGGGTGATCGGTTAACAAACAGTTCAGGTAGCAAACAAATTGGATAATGAACACTTTCGCGAAAGATTTTTATGATTGGACAATGAACACATGTTCAGATAACAAACACTTTACTGAACAAACATAAAAAGAAGCAACGGAAAATAACAAATACCAATTGATTTTCACTTGTCTTCAGGTAACAATTCAAAACCTTTCTGAGCGCGGGAGACATCAACATTGACGCTCAACCCAATACCAATCAGATAGTATTCCTCCAAATTTTGAAACTCTCCCTCATAATTCCATCTTTTTGTTTACCTTTCTGACAAATAATTTTTTATAGTCTTTGCATGACTGTTGGACAGGCACTTGTTAAGTTTTGCATCGAGTTTATTTACGAAACTTTCACCGTTTATTTACGAAAGTAAATAAACAATGAAAGTTTAACTGTCCCATCAGATATTAACATTTTAATTCCAAATTTCAAATTTCATCCAGGCCTTTCATTTAAATAATTTTTCGTGGGCTAATTGATTTCTGTTCTCTGAATTTTTGTAAGTGCTTTTCTGAACTTTTTATTTAAAAAAAAAACTGATATTATGGAGCCTAAAAAGAGGAGTGTCAAGAACTATGCTCACCATAGAAACCAAGTAAGAAATAATAGCCAAGGTAGAAAGTGCACACAAGTTGTCTGATGTTGCTAGGCAGTATGGCTCGAACAGGTCTACAGTAGGCACAATCTTAGCTATGAAAGATATATCAAGAAGTCTCAAGCTGCTAATGGAGTAATAAAAATCACATCTGTAAAATAAAGAGCATTTTAGAGCTCATAATGGAACCTGAAACTGATCTGACGACAGAAGAACTCCAAGAACTCTCAAATGAAAAATACCAAGAAACTCAGCGAGATGTGTTTCCTTTTGAAAAAGAGGAAGACAAAAGAGGACCAATGTCAACATCTGCTACTAAAAACCTTTTGGAGAAGTGGGATGATGTCAGAACAACGATCATCTAAGTGGCATCCAAACCAGAATACGGTTAATGGGGTTGGGATCTCTACAATTACAACACTATTAATCACTTCCGAAAAATCCTGAAGAAAAGAGTAAAGCAATCGACATTGGACAGATTCTTTAACACCCACAAACGAAAAAAACATAACTAATAAAAATGCAAGACTGCATATATATGTATTTTTACTATTACATATAAATAAACATAGTAAAAAAGTATAAATTTTTTATTTTTTGTAGTCTCCGGAACGAATTAATCAAATTCCCATAAAAACCTATGGTAAATCGATTATCGGTTAATGAACAATTCGGATAACAAATACTCTTGGAATGGATTATGTTCATTAACTGATCACACACTATTATTCATTATTGTATAAATTTAGTCAGTTTATAAATATAATCTGAATTAAAATATACTTACTAAATCAGCTGTTTGTATTTTATATTTGTTGGTTCCATATGCAATATCATTAAGTTCTCTTTCCAATTTCTGAGTAAAAATAAGAAAAAATAGAATAAAACTGTTGTGTAGTTTAAAATTTTATTTTACAGTAACTAAGTTATATTAAATTTTCATATATAATATTTAATAACTTTTAAACAAGAAAATTTAAAATAATAATTACACTATTTACACAATAGATAAAATAAAGCTGAATTTTTTATAAATTAAAATCTACACAGTGTTATGGCACAGGTAACAGCAGAGTGCCAGTTTTTGTATATTGTCTCAGGTTTCATTTCTTCCTTTGTTGGTGGTTCAGTTTTTATGTAAACCTTATATATGCTGCAATATAATAAAACTGTTCTTTTGAGCTTAATAACAAACTTCATGTTGTCATTGTTCACTGAATATGCCAATTTGTTTCTTTTTTCATAATTAAAATATGTCACTGTTTTATCCTGATTACAAATATAAAATAGTTTTTATTTCAAACAATCAAAAATTTTTGAATTGAAATAACATGACTTCCAGTTTGCATTGAAAGTTTTTATATTAATAGGGGCCTCCTGCCCTTGAGGTTTCCATGTCTGGTCTCTTCTTACATCTATCTAACTCAGTTTTAAGATTAAGGAAAGACAGATGGATGACAGTGGAAATTTATAAGTCTATGATTTTTTCAAATTGCAGCCCAGTCACCAGAGAGAAGAGGATAAAATTATTTCCAATTCAAGATCCCAATGATCTTCCAACATCACTGAATGTAAAACTAGAATGTTTCTTTTGGGACCACTCCAAAGAACTCAGGTATTTAACCACTTGTCCATTCATTTATTTATAATTGAAATTATAAATAATAAAACTATTAAAATTTTAGACTTATAATAAAACTAAATTGTTACCTTTAGCCTTGTTTCTCTCATTTCAAGAAGATAATTATATTCTTCTAATTTTGTTTGATATTCTTTTTCCATTTGCTCAGTTTTCTTTTTTATAGTCTCAATTTCTGCTTCATAATCTTTATTTATTTTATACTGTACAACTAACATATTTCGTGTCTTATCCAGCTCTGCGATTGTTTCTGCATGGTCAATTTGTGACTGAAAAAATATCTAATATGTAATATAAATAGCATATTTCACATAAATGATATATTGTATAATATTTTTTAAAGGTACATAAATAAACTTTAAACTTTTATCAGGATTCAGTATGGTACTCTAATTACAACTCTGTGTATCAATTTTTTCATAACCCCACCTAGATGACTTATGTGGCCTGAAATTCTACACCCCATGGGTGACCACATAAGTAAGGATTTTACTATATTTGATATCAAAAATAATTTAATTTTTTACTTGTTGTAATTCTGCTTTTAAATCCTTTTCTTCCTTCTCATTTGACTTATCAGTATTTGCTACATCTAATTTTCTTCTTTGAATAAGGTCTAGAGCTTCCTCAAGTTGTAATATATCAATGTCTGTTTCCTGTTTTAAAAACAAAAATTGTAATTCAATAACAATCCAAACATTTACTTTCAAAACTTTTCATTTAAAAATATTTTAAACAAATTTATTTCTATAAATATATAGAAATGCTTTTGCTATATATAGCAAAAATCAGTTTAAATAATATTTATTTAATTTTTATATTGACACAAAAAAATCATGTTAAAAAATTTGTAAGATTCTTATAATCTTCAATCAATACAAAATGATTATAATATAAATGGTTGACTAACAAACTATAAATATTGTTTTAAAAAATTATTTTAAAGTAACTTTTTGTATAAAAAAAAGACATACTGATAAAATTCTCTTAAACATGATGTATAAAATACATTACAGAATTTCAAGAAATGATTTAACTATAAGATTTAATTAAAAAATTTGAAATATTATTTTTAAATTTAATTAAAGATTTTACAAAATTAATAAATTTTTAAAGTTATTACTTCAAGCAAAAATTTTCAAAATTAACACAGATGTCTGCCTGATATATAATACTAATAATAAATATAGACACATACTACCACATTTATTTAATTTTTGTCTTACTTTGGTTGCTATGCCTTGACTCTGGCCTGTCATAGTACACAGCAACAGATGCCAACTGAGTATAACTCACTAAACCCAACAAATGATTACTGGCTAGTTAAAAATTCATGACATTTACCAAAACAGATCAGATCATATACACAAAAATTACAAAAAATATTATAATAAAGTTTGACAGACAGAATAAAGTATTAAACATCATAATAAATCACACATCTCACTCATCAACAAAATAAAGCACATCATAAGCACACACTACATACCATATGCAATGAAAAACATTAATATACGGATCTCAGCCAAAAAATAAAACATCTAGTAAAAAACATAAGATATACTTATTATGCTCTTTTCCAAAAGATATCTTGCCACACATATTATACAAAAGTCTAAACCTTAATAACACAATTTCTATCATACTACAGGAAGTAGTATGTTGTATCAGGTTGTTACAAAGTGAAATTTAGACATTTCAATTTTTTCTAGAAACAAGTGGAAAAAATATTCTAGAAGGTTCAATGTAGATATATAAGTAGAGTAACCAAAGGTTGTTTCATCATATATTTCTTTGGAAATGTTTGACAACATGAAACTTTTGAAAGAACATTTGCATGCTGTTGTTCTATCACTTCAAAAGTGGTCCCATCACAATGAAGGTGTATGATCTCATTTGTAAAACATTTGTTAAAGCATTCATAGTTGAACAAAGGTCAACCAGCTGTTGCAATGTCATAGAGCCAATAGTGAAATTATATAAATCAAATTACTTAGTTTCATAAATATTTTAAAATCAGAATAGTCATCTAAAACTGGAGTTAATGGTTTCAGATATCTATCTCTACATCTTTATCCCAATAATGATATCAGCATTCGTATTTTCATAAATAAGATGGACTGGGTATTCCTGGGCACAAGGTAAAGCCAGACATAAAATGTAAAAAATAAATGATTGTCACCACTGTCATGTTGTGTCAAGATTCCCATCAGCCATGTAGTATTGATATATGTTATGCTTGTGTTTTTGCCATGTTTTGTGCATCTGAAGAATTGCTGTTTTAGAAAAACTTTTTCATATGAGAAGTGTTTATTATAAGTATCATATGAAATTTTTCAATATGTTTTATGCTATTTATTTGCTATATATCAAAACTTAGATAGATTAATATTTCTCATTCCAAAGTCGATTAGAATCAAACATTTGGTGATTTGGGACAACCATGGACATTTTGTCAGTGCAACTACAAACATTTTCTTGAGGCAATCATAGACAAATTTATAATGTCTGGAACTGGAATTGTCTCAAAGTTCAATTTTTGGTATATTTACTTGATTTTTTTTATAATACCCTATAGTTTTAGTTTTATTTTAGGTTGCCATGGTCAGGATCTACTCCTGACTAAGGCAACGTAAAATGATAGTGATTTAATATTTGATTTGTTCATTTCCCTTTTTTTATAAATTGAAAAATCTATTGTATTTCAATTTTTAATGAATATGCATAAATTATATTTTACTTCTTTACTTCCTTTGTCTGAAAAATTTCAGCCATTTTCTAGCTGTCTGTCATTATCTCAGGTACTGTCTGCTATTTTTCCATATCACAGAAGAATATCAGACACTGCTTAGTTACCTAGTTTTTTATTTTTAGGTAGAAAAACTGGTTAAATATTTTAATGTCATCTAAATATGTAAAATTACTTGTCCTGACTGACTGACTAATTCATCATTGCCCAGAGCAAACTGCTGAACCTAAAAAGGTGAAATTTGGTACACAGTTAGGGTACGTCATGAAAACACACAGTAAGAACGGATTTTTTAAAATTCCCCCTGCAGGGGAGAGGGAAAGGATTAAGGCTTAACCTGAAGAACAGCTTCTACTGTACTATTTTAGATTTGATTTTTTGTTTTCAACTACGTTTAGTCTTCATTGAGTACTTAGGTGTATTAAATTGATAACATTTCAGACATTGTTATAAATATTTTTATATATTTCAATTTTTTAACCAAATGTTCAAACTGTTTTAAATTCAAATTTGTTATTGCATATTGGTTTGATTGTAGAACAATTGTAAATGTTCCAGAAAATTGATCAAATTGAACACTTTGATTCTCAGCAATTCTCATCATTCTCAGTGGTAGGTGTTATATAACAATTACTATGGTTATTGAAATACTGAATATAAATGGGGTTTGCTTGCAAAACCCCATTTATATTTGAAGGCGAAGTCATGGGTAACAGCTAGTATAACATATAGTCTATTTACTTGCATATAAGATGAGGTTTTTATTCATTTATCACAGCTTCAAATTCCTAGGTCATCCTATACATGCAAGCGAAAGATTCTTTGCATTTTTGCAAATAATTTTTGTGAACCACGTATTCACATTTTTTTACCAGACACTTACCCTCTTGTATTTAAAAACATAAATATTTTATCTAGGTCGTTTGAATCGTCCTGTATATTATCAGGAGTAGAGATGAATAGCAATAGGAAGAGCTTTGCTTTTCCTATTGCTACTCATCTCTACTGAAATTGAATTCCAGATTGAAATTCCAAAATCATGCAGGAGCCCGATGTAAGTTTTAATCTATTCCCATGTGAAAACAGATGATTATTCGGAAATCAGAATTCGAAGAAAATCATAAGTATAATCAACGGAGAGTGGATTCAACTGTTAAGAATTGGCAAAAAAAGGTTCCCAATTGTCCAGCTTTACATGAACAAATTATGTTGTCAATTTTACAGGATTTTTCCTTAAAGTTTAAAATGCCAGTAATTTTTGCAGGACAATGTGTGCATTTACGTGCATTTGATATTTTACTTGTGATTAAATGAAATAAAATTAGAATTGTATTAATAAATCTAATTTTTTTAATTTTGATCTTTAAAGTCACACCTTGTCCTGTATGCAAGTAAATATGGTAGTTGACAACAGATTGCAATATCAATTCATATAATAAGATCTAAGTTTTCTCTAACAGGTCTTTTGATACAGAATAACAAAACCTTATGTCCGTGATTTCTCAAACTCCCTTAAATATCAACAAATCATATTACAATATTCTTATTAAAAGCTTACCTTATTAAATAAGTTCATTTTATTTTCTAATTCTTCAAATTTACTTTTGTAATGACTATAATTTTCTTCCAATTCTTTGCATTTGATTTTAAATTGAGAATTTTCTTCTTCATGAAACAATAATAAATGCATATCTTATAATTTAATAAATTAATTACAGCTATATATTTTATAATTACAATAATATATGTTATTACTGCTATACTGAAATAAATGTCATATTTTTCCAGTTAAATATAAATAGCATCTGCTGGTTCCAAAATATTTGAAATTAAAATTTAGTTTAATTGTATAATTAAGTATTAAAATAAAATTCCAAAAATTTTGCAATCATCATCACTGCTATTTTAATCTAATAACCATCTTTGAGATTTTTAATGATTTTATACTGTTATAAAATATCTCTGTTCAAAACATGAAAATATCTTTCACAGCACTTTACTTTTATCAGAGTACATTACTTTAAAATAAATAATCTCTTGTATAGTTTCCTACAAATTCTGAATGTAATTCTATAACCTATCTATATTTTTAGATTCATTTTACCTTTTAAATAAAGAAAAAATATTGAATTTTTATCCATGTATTAATGAACACATCATTTATTATAACATAATAATTTGCAAAAAGAGAATCATCATTGTTTGTTTTTATTAATGCAAATAACAACACAAAAAAATATCCTGTAAAAGACAAATAGATAAATAATGCATTAGACCAGTGTTTTTCAACTTTTTTGAATGCACGACACCTTTACAAGTTAAAAATTCTGGTGACCTCCATGGCTATATTAAAACTATGTCAGTGATTTTAAAAACTTTTTAATTAATTTTCTTTCTGTTGAGATTGAAATATCGATCAAAAAACTAATTGTAATGTAAAATAAACAGGCACAGCCATCTCACTGAAATTGTAGTTTTTTTTATTGTAGTGTAGGATCTACAAACACTTGTCTTTTTCTTTTACCCGTGACCCCCTGTGTATGGCTTTGCAACCCACCTGGGGGTCATGACCCACAGGTTGAAAAACACTGCATTAGACAATTTTATAACATTTAGAAAATACTCAAATTAAAAAATTAATTAAAAAATGAACTATTGCAAATGATAAATGAATAAAAATTGTTTTATTGTTCATAGAATTTTGATAATTTAATTAATAACTGCCAAGTCAAAAAAAATGGAAAAGTGCAAATCAAATCACCCTAATTTTTCAAAAATCCAACTTAGTAGGGTTCTTTTTTTATGCCATCAGATATGAATATAATAATAATTAAAACATTTTTTTAATATAGGAATTATCATAATAAATTTAACTCCTAATATATTAAAATATCAATAATATAAACTGTTATTTGTATGTAAAAAAACTTTTTGAAACCTGTGTTTTGAAAATTTTTAATACAATAATTTAAGTTTATATCCAACCAATACAATAATAATACTTTTCATTAAATAATTTAAAATAACTAAATATTATGTTATTAATTACAAAACAGTAAATTTTTCCTTACAAGTATTGGATAATAACAATTATTATATAACTGTTTTTATATATAAAAAAAAGTTGTATTCTGCAATAACATGAAATAATGAGCAGAAAAACTTATACAGTTATGCCTCATACTTCAAACTTAATTCATTCCAAGAGATTGTTCAAAGTCATAATCAACTTTTCCCATTAAAAATAATGGAAAGTCAATTAATCCATTTCCAGACCATAAACAATACCCATTTCAATAAACTTAAAACAGTAAATACCACATAATTTAAGGTAAAAATAACAATTAAATGCCTTAATAATAAGTTAAAATATGAAAACAATAAATAAATAAATCAAATACTGTATAATAAAATAAAAACTACATTTATTGGTCCACACAATGGACTTCAACATCTTAACATAAATGTGTGATTTCATTATAATAGTTGTGAAATTTAGCATATTATAGATAATGTGAGATTTTATCCTTTGTTTAGAGTCTTACTTCAAACTCTTTACTTCCATTTTGTTTGAATAAAATCAAGTCATAATGTCTTCAGATAGAAAGCATATCAGGTATATTATGTTTTATGACTTTCAAATAAGATATAATGCTATATAAAGAGAAAAAAAAACAAAAAAAGAATTGTAATGTTTATGGGAAAGATGCTTCTAAACTTTGAACATGTCAAATGTGGTTTAAAAACTTCTGCTGGAAAAATTCTAAATTAAAGGATATAAAACATATGGGGTACCCAAAAGCTGTTGACAAAGAAAAATTGCAAAAAGAAATTGTTAAAAATTGATGATCAACATACAATACAGTATATATAACAAAAAAAATAAAGTGAAAAAAGTACTGAAAACACACAAGTGTATTGCAAGAGTAAGAGATAACTAGGACATATAACAAATCGTGTTTATGCTTTCCGCACTTCAAACTTCAAAGCATTGTTTGAATGCCAAGGCAAATAATTTTTGTCAAATTTTTCATTCAAACTCTGATGCATTCAAAGTTAGAGTTGTTCAAAGTATGAGATACCACTGTACATAAAACTTAGTTATAATTAGAATCAAGTTTTATATTAAAAAAAAATAGATCAAACTTTCAATTTAATAAATAATGTATTACAAAATGTAAGAAATAAATGATGTAAAAAATTTTTTAAAAATTTTAAAAATCTTTATAATATATTTTGATAAGTGTAATGTTAAATTTTAAATTAATAAACATGTATACCTTTCATTTCAGCTAAATTTGCCAACAGTGTTTCTTTTTCTTTAAGATCTGCTTTTAAAGTTGCTTCCAATTTGGTAATTTGTTGTTTAAATGTTGATTCTCTTGATTCATAATGTTGATATCTTTCTTCACCAAGAGCACTAAAATAAGATTATTGTATTAAAAATTAGTGATATAATAAAAGAAGTATTTTAACCATATTAAAAAAGTCATTTATTGTTATTATTTACCTGTCAATTAACTTTTGATTTGATTCTTTTAAAATTTTATTTTCATTAGTTAAATCAGTAATTTGTTCTTGAAACTATAATATATAAAATAAAACATATAATTTATCTTAAACAATGATAATTTTATTTAATTCAGCATCCAATATTGATTTTTCCAAATTATAATCAGTATTTTATTATTTTACTAATAAATATAAATGAGATAATTAAGTATATACATTATATATAATTTATGAAAAGTAAAAAGTATTCAGTTTAAACATTTTCTATATAAATTACTAATATTGTAAAATAAACTGTAATTTATACAGTTATACAAATAAGCTTGGATGGATAATACATAGACTTGGATGGATGACTAGACAGATATATACACATACATAAATATATACATAAATGATTAATTATCATTACTTATTAATTTTGAAATTTTCAATATATTTGAACAAATTTTTAAATATACATTTTAATAAGTTTCAAAAAGCATGTAATGATTTAATAAAAGTTATCTACATAAAGATTCTATAATAAAATGAATAATTTATTACTTGTATCATTGTCCTTTCAATTGAAGAAGCTTTCCCTAATTCTTCTTGCAGTTCTAAATTTTTATTCTGTTCTTCTCTCAACAGTTTGTTTAATTTATCTGTCTCTTTTAGTAGAAGATCATTACTCATTTTCAATGATTTTATCTTCTATAATATAACAAAAAATAATTTAATACTGATAGGCTTTTAAAGTTACTTATTTACAAACTGTGTTTATTAAATATTATATTGTTAAATAAACATAACTACAAAATTTACCAATTCATATCAATAATAATGCAATAACATTTATTAACAATTTGAAATTCAAAAAAATATGCTCAAACTATAGTGTAAACAAATTACTGTTCTGTTGTAATAAGTTTCAGTAAAAGTTTTATATACAATATATATATTTAATAACTGTAGATTTAATTTAAATATTTTTGAAAATGATTACAGATTTTAATAAATATTAAAATAAAATATACAGTAATACCTTGACTTACGCGAACCCAGAGTTACGCAATTTTCAAATCTCGTCAATTCGTTTTTTGTTTGAGCGCCACGCAACTCTCAATTACTCACTCCCCCACACTGTTGTTCGGCTTACATGTTTGGACGTGTCGTGCGAAATCAACACATAGCTACAATTTATTTTGTGTTATTTATTTCTGCATTTGTTATATCTACGGAGACTCGAGAGACTCTATGCAGTGATTTCTTGCAACCGTGAACGAATCAAATGACGAAATAAGATTAACGAGAACATTTATTAGCTTACATACATCCGACTTGGATTTTACACAAATTGCGAAATTATACCCCGACTTACGCGAATTTGACTTACGCAGTTATCGCTTGGTCCCACCTATCGCGTAAGTTCGGGGTATTACTGTATATTAAAAATAGATCCAAGAGAAATCTTAAGGAATGGTTTTTAATTTGTGCAATAAAATAAAAGTTTTATCATTTTAATAATTACTTATAATAAACTAGATAAACTTAAAACTGTAACAAAATTAAAATGATAAAAATATTAAAATATAAATGTTTATTTTAAAAAAACAACAAATTTCCAGTTATAGATAAGAAAACTTTACAGAAGCAATTGCCCTTATCACTCACTTCCCATCAGATTCATCCCAAGCATACATTAATCTAATGGAGAAACTTGAGCATAAAAGTTAGAAAGAAAGCGATTGTTTGAAACAAAGCCTTATTCTCTCTAACTTGATCTTAAACACTGTTTTCTAATTCATTTAGCACAAATTAGAAACATATGGTTTCAGAAAAATATATTATGAAAATCTTTATGAAAAAGAATAAACACATATCTATATTTTAATTTATTGTAATTAACCATATAAAACATTTTCTCTTTAGGAATTTTTTAACATTATCTTTAAACAGGTTAATTTTAAATATATAAAGTACTATAATCCATGATAAACTTTTATACTTATGGAAAAATTTTATTTAATTTATAAAATGTGCATTCAACATTAAATAATTTCATAATTTCATTTTTATTATCATTTACTACTACTAAATAATTTTTAATAAAAATTTCCCATTATTATGCAAAATTTGTCTATTTATAATTAATAAATGTATTACTTTAATGATGATGACTATATTAGTCTTTAAATTATAAAAGCTGGAAAGGACTTTTGCTTGACTTTCCCAATACTCAAACAGGAAGACCAAGAAAAAGTCCAATAATTTTCATTTATTTCACTGCTCTGCCCTTTAGATTTACTTTTTTTTTTTTTTTTCTAAAATTACATTTTGTCTTTTATTCTGTGAATTCAAATAGTAAATTAAATATTAATGTGTGCACATAGCCTGCCGTAGATGCTGCTAGAGGTGCAGCATCTGTGTCAGTATTGTAGATATGCATGTGTACATATTGTACTTAACTTTGTATGTAGTGTAGAAGCTGCGGTAAGAATGTAGTGTAGAACTTTTAAATATTTCATAGATACCCATGTATCTTTTAAACCATTTTAACAATCATTTGAAAAAACACAATTAAAAAATCAAAACATTAGAAGCATGCATTTATACCAAATGCAACTTTGACGTGAGTTGTATACAGTTTTATGAAATACAAACCTCATTTATTAAAAAAGTTCATTCTTGTGAAAAGTATCAAAATTAAAAAACTTCTTAAGTAAATATTATAATTGTTTAAAATGCTATGTATATGCTTATATGTTATAAGAAATGTTATAAAGCATACAGTTTTAGTGAAACAAATAAACACATGCTTTTATTTTTTTTATTATGAAATAATTTCTGAATTTCTCCTTTATTTTCTCCAAAAAATGTGGTCACCATAGTTACACTGTGATATAAAATTTAATTAAACAACAAAAATTTTAAAGCAGTAATTTTCTGAATTATGAGAAATTCCTCTATTTAAAAAACACACAAGTTTGTAAATTTTTGTTTTACATTTTTGGAATCCTTAAGTGTTAAAATATAAAAAAATGCAAAATTAATTTTAATTAAGCTAATTAAATGATAATTAAGTCAGAATTATCACTGCATTATAAATAAAGCATTTAGTAATTATCAATCTTATGAACAGATAGTAATTTTTGTATTCATACTATAAATCTTTAATTATTAAATTATTTAATTTGATAAGCCATAATCTAGAGATTTTTGATTCTATTTAGTAAGTAATGATGTAAAATAATCTCAAAACACAAAGAGAAAAATTATGTATTGCAAGTTTATAACAACATTGTTAAATCAGTTAAATTGAAACTGACATCTCTGTATTGGAAAATTTATTTGTAATTAATGCAATTTAAATACACTATGCATGCAATGAATAAATAATAGAAAACTGATAAATTTCTAGTTTTTATGTCATACCTAAATTCAACTGCTAAGAAAAAAGTATATGAAATTTATGAGAGTTATAATTTAGTTTTTTATGTAGCATTGGCATAAAACATTATAATTTAAAATTGATTTGAAATTCTGTCTAATTATTGTAAGAATGTTAAATGATTCAATTTTCAAATTTTTTACATATAAGGTCCGAACAAAAAGTATCTGACCTGAGGTCAGAAAAAAAAATCCTGTGTATCTATTTGGTTCAAACACTAGTCCCCTTCAAAATAGGCCCCTTCTGAGTTTACATGCTTCTACTGTTGGAAGCATTTTTTCAAAGTCATTTATTGGGATCTTTGTCGCATTAGTCTTGGACTCCTCTGTTCTAAACTCTCTTTCTGTTGAATGGCTTCTTGAGTTTAAGAAAGAGCCAAAAGTCAGCCAAAGACATGTCTGGGGAGTACAGAGGCTGTTGAACCCGTGTAATACTGCGTTTTGCAAGGTGTGTCTGGATGAGATATTATCAATAGGCAGAGCATTGTCATGATGGATGAACCAGTTACCAGACTGTCAGAGCTGAAGTCTCTTGCACCTAACACCATCTCATAAGTGACATAAAACAGTCAGGCTTTGTCACAGTTTGTCTATGAGAAGTGTACTCATGATGAACTACACCTTGGTGATTGAAAAGAAATGGTCAAAATGACCTTCACATTGCTGCATAATTGCTGTGCTTTTTTGGCCATAAAGGAAATGACATTTTCCACTGGAAAGATTGTGCCTTTGTTTCAAGATTATACATGTAGATCCAGGTCTCATCTTTAATTATAATCTTCATGAAATCAGGACCATCACATTCCACCATTTTCACTTAATCACTAATGCGATAATAACAGTGTAAATATGCAACTATCATGACTGCAACTATCAGTGACTCCAGGTAGGACCCAGACTTGCTAAAATTCACACATATGCAGTAGATAGGGTCAAGGTCACATGACAACATTCCAGCTTGCAAATACTTGAAAAGAAAAAAAATAAGATCAGATACTTTTTGATTAGACCTTGTATTTATACTATAATTGCCAAAGGTTTCATCTTTTATTACAATTTATCATTAATTCAATATTATAAAAAAATTTCAGTTTATATAACTGGGTAACTGGCTTTATAACATTTATAACTGGCTTTCCAAATTTATTGTTGGAAGTTAATAGTTTTCAACATTTAAGTACAATGCAGTTCTATTCCTTATATATTAAATCAAAATTAAAAATTAACAAATTATATTATTTTGAATGAAATGACTCTTAAATAAATCTATTTTATAAGTTAAAAGTGTAAAATTTTAATGACTATAAAATATCTTGTCTGTTCTGATATTTAAATCTATTCATTTGTTTTGACGATGCCCATACAAATAAAGAGGTAATGGGATTAATACATGCTGAAAATATATAAGCTAAAAATGAAAGAAACAATCAGATTTCATAAAAAAGCATTAATTCATACCTCATCTAAATCATTATACTGTGCTTGTAAATTTGCCATTTTACTAGATTTTCGTTTAACTTCACGATGCAGCTGAATTAAATCCATATTCTCTTGAACATGTTGTCTATATTCATTTAAAATTTTAAGAATTGATTTTGTAGATATTGATATTACATAAATGTCATATAGTAAATCTTACTTTTGACCTTGTGTGAGTTGAGATTTTAAGTTTAACAATTCTTCATTATATTCAAATTCTTTCAATTTAAGCTAAAACAGTTAAAAAGATAAGACATTTTCTCTTTTTCTCTCATTTAGAAATATATAATAAATTAAAAATATATATATTAATTATAAAATATAAAATAAAATATATTATATAATTTGTTTAATAAAATAATATCTTAAAAAGTAATAAATTAAATATTAGTATATTTAAATTTAAATACCTGTTCTTTTAAAATTTCATTTTCCTGCTCAACAATATCTAACTGTGATCTGAGAGAATTTACTGTTTCCTCTCTAGAAAATTTTGCAAAATATAAATATAAGTTTATATGATATTGATATGTACTACATATATATATATATATATGATCTCAAAACACAATACATAACATAAAATAAAAATAAACATAGTATATTCAGATGAGATTATATTATATTAACAAAAAATGAAATTATATTACAGTTTCCTTTTAATATAAAAGTAAATTTACACTGAATAATTAAAACTGAAAAATAAATAAAATACAAATCATAAGAACAAAAGAATTCAACAAATATAATTAAAAATAAGCTATTGATTTTTGCAATAATAATTGATTGAGAGCAATAAAAGTAATAGATATGCTCCTGTAATCAAAAAGTATTAGTAATAGTTCAGTAAAAAGTAGGATTTGAATATATTTTCCTCTTCAAAGTAATCCCTCCTTACTGCAATGCACTTATGCCAACATTTTTCCAATCCTCAAAACTTGCTAAAGTAGTTTTCATGAAACCCATTCAGGACTAACAGTAAATTTTGTTTTATGGCATCAATGGACTCAAAATGGTGACAACCAAGAAAAAATTTAAGTCAAGGAACCAGAAAAAAGTCACGCAGTGCCATATCAGGTAAATACAAAGCTTACAGAATCATATTTGTTGAATTTTTGAACAACAAGAGAATTGTGAGCAGGTGCATTAACGTGGTACTAAATCCACGAGTTTTCTAGTCACAAATCAAGTCATTTTCTATGAATTTCTTCACACAATGCAAAATGCTCAAATAATATTTTTTGTGACAGTTTGGCTAGTCAGATGGAATTCATGATACACAACACCACGACAGTTAAAGAAAACAATCAACACAATCTTGATTTTTGACTGACTTTGACATGGTCTTTTCAGTTTTGCGAGTGCCATTCACTTGATTGTTGAGCTGTTTCAGTATCAAAAGCATAGATCCATGTTTTATCACCTGTAATAATGATGTGTTTTAAACAAGTGGTCCGTGATACGGTTCTATTCGACGATATAATGCGGATAAGATTACTGCCACAATAAGACCCGGAATGCAAGAGTGCAACAACCGAGACTTGCCCGGAAAGAAGAGTGCAACAACCGAGACTTGCCCAAAATCCATTAAATGGCAAAAGTATTTCACTGCATGTAGCAATGATACTTGTGTTAAAAGCCTGGCTGATGGGACCACATTCACCTATGTTATTCTCAACCTGTTGCTGCACATAGAATGCGTACTGATCCATTAATCCTGTAAATTCTGTTATAAATTCTTCAGCCAATCTTTTAATTTCTTCTTTTCCTTTAGTCTGTATAAATTCTTGTGCAGTTTGAGCTTGTTGGAGAAGATCTGGGAGTGCTTCCTGGATGGTCCTGTTACCTACTCTTGTATCTTTCTGAAGTTGTTCTCCTAGTTTTTGAAGTTGATCCAGTGTATCATGAATTGAAGCAATCAGGGTTCTCTGATACAGTTCTAATTGTTTTGTTATGTTTTTTAAGCATCAACCTCTGACTTGAGTGACATGTTGTTCATCAGTTGAAGTGGATGGTCTACCAGAGCATGCTTCATCTTCATGCATTCTCCGCTTACTTTAAACATCTGGTACACTCAAAAACTCATTTTGATAGACTATCATCACAAAAAGTTTTTTGTAACATTTGCAATGCTTTTGTAGCAATGATTCTGTTGTGAAAACAAAATTTAATATATGTTCTTTGCTCAATTACAGTAGCAGCACAAAAATTCTTCAAACACAAAACAAGAATTTATTTGCAAACAAAAACAGATGATGACATACAGATTGCTGATAGATGTCAATGAAAGTTATAATAAACAAAAAAAAATAACTACAGCACCCTCTTGCACATACACAGTTTACATGAACTATTCTCGACATTTTTTATCACAGTAATATATCTATTTCTATTTATTTTTTTATTTCATTCACTAAATCTGTTTATGTATATCAGAGCATCAATTATCTATTTTGATTAATTATTTCTTAGAACAAGAAAATGTGATAATGGCTTTCAATGTTAAAAAATCTTTTAACCGTTTTCAATCCTATGTAATGTATTAATCTGCACTATTTTAAGAAAATAATAAAATGAATTGATAAAAATAACAAATTATAAAAACACTAGCTGTTACCCGGAACTTCACCCGTGGAGGTTTTGTAAGCAAACCCCATTTATATTCAGTATTTCAACAACCATAGTAATTGTTATATAACACCTACCGCCGAGAATGATGAGAATTGCTGAGAATCAAACAAACAATTTTCAATTTGATCAATTTTCTGGAACGTTTACAATCGTTCTATAATCGAACCGATACGCAATAACAAATTCGAATTTAAAAAGGTTTGAACATTTGGTTAAAAAATCGAAATATATAAAAATACTTATAACAATGTCTGAAATGTTATTAATTTAATATACTTAAGTACTTAATGAAGACTAAGCGTAACAAAAAATTGCATGTAAAATAGTACAGTAGAAGTCGTTCTTCCGGTTAAGCCTTAATGCTCTCCCTCTCCCCCCACTGGGGAATTTCGAAAAATCCCTTCTTAGTGTGCATTTCCATGGTATACCCTACTAAAATGCAGATAAAAACAAAAATTCGCATCTAAAATAGTACAGTAGAAGCTGTTTTTCCGGTTAAGACTTAATCCTTTCCCTCTCCCCCGTGGGGAAATTCCAAAAAAATCCCTTCTTAGTGAGCGTTTTCATGACGTACCCTAACTGTGTACCAAATTTCACCTCTTTAGGTTCAGCGGTTTGCTCTGGGCAATGATGAATCAGTGCGTGAATGAGTCAGTCAGGACAAGCAATTTTATATATATAGATTAACTTACAAATGTTTTATTTCATTTCGTGCTTCTTCAACTAGGCTCCAAGCATAATTAGGAAGTGCTGATGATGGAGAAACTCTGCAAAAAGTAAATTAGCCCTATTAAAACTCAATACAGATATTAAATTATTTAAACTATGTCAATGCATAAAACATTTACTATTTAATATGCATTAAAATGCTAATTGAAGTTAAAATGTTAGAAGTCATAATAATAATAGTAATTACCTTGATGAAGGATGAAAATAACTCAATCTAGTTGCAGGAGATCCTGTTCTAGATGGAGTACCAGGTTTAGATCGTCCCTATAATTTTATTTATCTAAACATTATTTCAATCTTCTTAGTTTTTTAAATAGCAATAAAAAGTTGTCACTTACAGAATCTACTCTAGGTGTAACATAACGATATCCAGAAGGTCTTTTGGCATGAATTAAAGCTTGTTGTTTAGCAATTAACAACTAAGAGAAAGTAAATTTTTAAAATGCTTAGAGAATTTTGTGCATNATATTAATTGTGAAAATCACTTTTTCACGCAGTTGACAATTTTGCTTTTCTACTTCTCTTACTTTATCTTGCAAATCTTGAACTAATTCCTCCATTTCAACATCTCTTTTTCTATCTAAAATTAAATGTATTTTAAAAATTTCTTTTATACACCTTTAAATAATAAATACTTTATTCATTTTTGTACATTCATATTTGTCAAAATAAATATTTACATTAATCTTTCTTTCAATAAAATATAAACTAATTGAAAAATACAATCACTAAATGATAATATTCTTGAATAACCTTTGTATAAAATTATATATTGATATTTTAATGTAAATATATTCTTTTCATTTTTTATGATCATTATACCATTTATAAAAATCTATTTAATAAAAAATAATGAATGCAAAATAATTATAAATTACTTTTCAAAAATTAATACCTTTACATAGCATTTTCTTCAATATTTATAAATTGATATATTAAATTAAGTTACAAAAAATATATATATATATATATATTCATTAGTAAAAAATTAATGTATTTCACTTATATATTTTCCATTATTATTACATTTTAATAAGATATCTCACTAATACATAAAAATAATTTTCAAAATAAATTTGGCAATTCTTACTTCCTGTGCCACCTTCTTGTTCCAAACGTTTTTTATCATTTATCAGACGACTTAATTTAGTGGCAAGTCTAGAAGAATTTTTTTTAAACACTTTAAATATGAATTAAAAAAATAAATTTACATGTACATATTTTTAATTTATGCAAAAAAATCATTTTCTTACTTTTTAATCTTGTCTTCTTGTTTTCTTGCATACTTCTTCAGCAATATATGCTCATCATGTAGTCTTAAATACTTGTCTTCCAAATCATCATGATCAATGTGAGATATAGCATGTCTCTCAATTCGAAAGGTTCGATCTTTATTGAAAGTATAATTTTTGAATAAATCTCAATGGTGACATATTTAGTTTAACGGATAAATTATTGTTCACAAAAATATCACAGATAAATCAATATTTATAGATTTCTTCTAATTGTAATCCATAATAAAAAGACTTAATTTTAAACATATTTAAAACATTTTACCAAGTTCTGATGGAAACTGTTTAACTGTATCATCTTTTTTCTCCTTCACTGGTATAAGATCTCTTCCTGAATCACTGGCATCCATTAGTTAATGTTTAAACATATCTTCTAAATAAGATAAAAAAGAAAAATTATTTGTGGAACAAATTATTTGCATTAAATTAATTTACTATTCATGTCAATTTTAAAAAAAGTCAAGATTCCAGATTTTATCATAGTTACTTTATTCATGCAATTATCTTTTATAATGTATTTAAATTTGAAACTTTTTACTCAAAGTTATATTTGATATCATAGAGAAAAATATATCAAATATTTATGATTCTTTAAACATTTTTAATGCCAATATGAATATAATACTAGAAGCTCACTTTTTAAATTTCAATAATAGTTAGTACAGTGACTTATTCCAGAGTTCATTTTTTATAAATTTTAAAGTGATAACTCAGAAGCAATCATTTGAAAATTAAAATAATAATGTTTTCTACAAATCAAATTGTTAGTTGTCTACAGTGTCAGTTTTGAAATATTTAAATATATAAACATTTTTTCTATGATATTCAAATAGCTTTTAAAACCATGATGAAAATTATTTATGATTTTCTACTAATCGGGAATGAGAAACTAATCTTGGATTGAACCATAAATGATTCAAGCAGTTTCATTATTTTTTCGTGATATAATGATTTCAGGTATATGGAAAAAAGTTCTATCATCATCTTATGTAAATATACTTTGATGCTATAAAAAATAGATTAAGCTCCTGGAAAAATTAATGACTCAATCTAGTGCATTAATTGTCAAACACTTATCAATATAATATGTTTGTTAAACATCCTATAATATGAAAACAACATTCATATATTAAAAAACTCTAGCAACAAGTTGCTTAACTTTCCCAGAAACATTTCGTGATGTCATCTGTTACAATATTTTATTTAAAAACTTTTTATATTTTTAACCACTATAAAATGGCAAAAAGCTTAATTTTGAGGGTAGGGGTGGGTTTCACAAAAAGTTGTAAATGCTAATAACAAGTAAAATCGTCATTAAGTCAGATCCTATTGGAGATACAGACAACCCCCTCTATCTCTTCATCCCCTCGGACTTTACTCACCAAAATTTAATAGTATCAATTCCCTAATAAACAAACTTCCCTGCAACATTTCAGAAATTTTCGACAAAAAGCACAGGATTTATTAAGCTTCAAAGAGGGTAAAGAAAATTGTGGCCCCCCACATACACAGTAACATTCATACATACAGAAAAAAAACCCAAATTTTTTTGCATTTCTTGATATTTCAAGGTGTCCTAAGCCCAAAAATGTAAAAATCTTGGAGGTCATTTTTTTTTACCAATGCTGTGCTATATATATAGGAAAGTAAAAAGAGAGTTGAAAACAATCATTACTCTGCTAATTTTCTACTTTCATCATTACAATTGAAGAACTGAAACTTTTAAAAATTTAGTTATGATATGTGAGGAATCTATTTGCTTTTTTTTAAATACTGTATTTTTAAAAAATTAAACATGTCTTCATATCAGTTAAAAACCAAAGGTTTGTTTTTAATTTTGATGAAATATTTTTGCTGACTTTCAAAAATTTCCATTGAAGAGAGAAGAAAACAGAAAATATATAAAGTACAAGTTTTACTTTTTTGATACAAATTTTTAAGAATAATCAGAAATATTCAGTTCAAAGCTTTAAAATATACTATCAAGAGAGTAAATAAAAAGTAAGTATATTAATATTTGTATCTAGTACATAAAAGTATATTAATACTGTATTTGTAAAAAAGTTTTCTTAATAATATCAATATAAATTTATATTATTTATAATTTATAAATAATATCAAAAAGTTTTATTCATTATAATATACGGTATAAGCTACAGTAAAGAATTTCATAAGAATAAAAGTATTCCCATCAATATTACAAATAATTTAAAAAATAATAATTTGACTAACACACAGATGCTTAGTAAACACACTCCAACAACCTTAAAACACAGCAAAAATTTAATAACTAACATTTTTGATCATTTTAATGCATCAAATAATAATTTGATGAAAAATAATAAAAGTATCTATTATAACACATACACTTTTACAACAAATTAATGTCAATTCTTCTTTCTCTTTTACATGAAACAACACAGAAATGAAATGTAGAAATAATAATTATCCCAATCAAGTTTTTAGTATTTGTATGCTATTAAAATGTAAAACTTAAAATTTGAAATATCTAAATATAAATTTAATATATAAAAATAAATTTGCAAAAGTTCCTTACTTTTCATCTGTTTCTAAATAATAATTATGATATAAATTAGCATAATCAGATCTATTGATAAATATTCATACCGAAACATTCAGTCTAATTTCTATTTAACAACACTAAATAAAAAATGTTTATACATTAGAATATACTACTTAGAATTCCTTTAGATACTAAACTGAACAAAGTCCAGTATAATAAATTATATATGTGATTATTATAATTTATTTTGTGTTATGAGATACTTTTATACTATTAAAGATTAGAAAAATGTTATCACTATAATCTTATAATTATCATTTCTACATTTCATTTCTGTGTGGTTTCATGTAAAAGAAAAAGAAGAATTGACATTAATTTATTGTAAAAGTGTATGTGTTATGATAGATACTTTTATTGTTTTTTATAAAATTCAAAACAAAAAATGTTTTAGATCTTAATAGAAAAAATATATTATATTAAATAACTAAATAATATATATTATTACTTGTTTAATGTTTTATATTAAAATTTTTATCATCAAATATATAACATTATACAACATATAATGTATAATGTTAAATAATAATAATAGTAATGATGTTGAAGTGTAAATATTTAACAATTATTTTAAAATGTATATATGTATATGATACATAAAATAAATTTTATACATTCTCAGTAAAAACTAAATATGTTTGAATATTCAAAATACAAATTTGAAATTTTTTTAATGAAATTTTCAATCTCTAAATACATCATAATTATTATAATTTTCTAATAAACCTCAAGTAAAAATATTACACAAGTAGAAATATTTATGTTTTACTTGTATTCTGGCCAAATTCTGCATTAATAATTTAAATATAGTAATTCATTGTAATAGTTTTTTAATATTGCTTTCAAGAAAAAAATAAATGTAAAAATAAAAAATAGTACTTCTACTAATTTCAACAGATTTTATAAATGATATATAATGTTTAAATTGTTCAAATTCAATTCAATAATGTTTAAATTGTTTAAATAATCAGCACTAGTTATACAAAATTTTTATGAAAATTATTAAATTCAAATACTGTATATAGAACTTTTTTGAAGTCATATTTTCTTTCGTCAACATAAGTATTTTACGACATAAAATTACAATTTAATTTATAATTAAATTATTGACTTATTTCGAAACAGTGTCTTCTTTTAATTCTTTCTTTACTTCACAACTGGGTGCATAAGTAGACACTGGACATCTTTAACATCACTCTTTATTGAGGGATTTTAGTTGGGAAATTTTAATTATAAATATATGTATTTTTAAAAAATATGTATTTGTTATCACCTCTTTACCAAACATCTTAAAGAAAAAGCTGCCGGAAGAGGTGTGTATGCCCAAAACGCGTATCGGTGTGCAAGATATTCTCAAATAAAGAGCGACATTAAAGATGCCCAGTGTCTACCTATGCACCCAGTTGCAAAGTAAAGAAAGAATTAAATTATTATTCATAAGCAAGAAATATTTTACTGATTTTGTCTTATTTCCTTTATGGTTATTTAAAAGTAGCCTATACTAACTCTGAGGATTGAAACAGAGAGCTTAGGACATTAGGAAATTTGAAAAAACTGTGTGTTATTATCTTAAGTATAAATAAAACAAATTCTTATTATTTATAATAAGTTCTCTAATCAAAAAGTAAAGAAAAATTTTAAAATATTAGTATTAAGCAATACAAAATGTGCATTTATATATTAATTGAATTAGTATTAAATCTATTATATAATTTGTGCAAGATGATTCTTTAAATGTGATTTATATTAACAGTAACTAAAGTGTAATCTAAGTGCTTATCAAAATCTTAAATGCCAACTGATTAAAGTGCATAAATAATGATAAAATGATGAAACTTTTCAGTTTAAGTAGCCAACAATATCCTACATCTTCGAAAAGTCAGCTGCCATTCTTTTTCCTTTAATCGAAATCTTATGACATATTTTCCAATTCAAAATTCGATCAATGCATCGATTTCACTGAACAATACTGTTGCGCAAGCGCCGTTTATCACGTGGAGTAAGACGAAAGTAATCAAATGCTCAATTTCACTTTACTAATAATGACTATAAAATTAGTTAAATTGTGAAATATAAATTGTTTCATATTAAGCTATTTTTATTATATTTTTAACACTAAAATACAAAAAAAAAACATTAACAAGTATAATGTTATTTAAAACTTTTAAGCAATAAATTTTAATGTGGCGAAAGCTAGCAATAAAGTATTGTTGCCAGATTGGGAATTTAAAAAAAAATTGTAAACATTTTGGGAGAAAAATATTTGTTGGAAAATATTGAGAAACTTTTGTGAGAAGAAAAAACACTATTAAAAATTTGAAATTATTAAACTTTTTACGTTAATTTTTCCTGTTTTATTTTCTTGTTATAAACGTAAATAACAAACGTAATGACCTAATTAAACATGAACGTTTTAAATTTACCATTTAAAAATTAATGTATATTTATTTTATTGATGATTGTTGTTTAAAATAATCAATTCGAAATCTAAAAGCTAAAATCGATCGAAAATCAATACAGGAACGCCATCGTTAGAGATGTGTCACGTGCCCGTGTGCGTGTCCTATATTTTATTCCCCTTACGAATCAGTGTGAATCCCTGATTTTTATTCATCACCAAAACTCTTATGAATTGAGTTCCGATAGTATGAAAGTCCAGTTGCTTTGTTACATACTAGTCCGTACAAGTATATTCCTCACCGGACCAGAAACTTACCACCTTCACATATGCTTGATCGTGTAATGCTATAAATCTAAATAAATGCTATATAATAAAAATGCGTATAATTTATGGTGGCAGCCATCTTAACTTGTCTTCAGCGATTGTGAACCTCGCTGCTTAGCGCTACAGATGCTAACTTAACTTAAAGCGAAATAGCTTAACTGTCTTTTAACAAAAAGGCTTGTTTTAGTTAACGCCACCATTGTTCATTGTTCGTACACATTTCTAGAATGATCTGTGGCACTCATTATATAAGAGAAGCAGTGAATAAGAGCCACTTGTTAAAAACGCTTCTTCGTGTGTAAGAACGTACAGTCTACGTAGATAAGATTCTACGAGGAGATCGCCAACGAAAACTTCATTGTCGCCATCATCCACCATTTTAAGACAAGAGGTATTAATTCACTTCGTTCCGGAGTCGTAGCTACTGTGCAGCAGTTGGAGCATAGTGCTCCAGGTGCACGAATCAATGATGATGAATCGAATCTAGGAAACTTTTCACGATTAACTTTACTTTATTTGATGAATCCTTACAGAATAATTTATTATATCTTGTGAGCTCAATATGAAGAAATACTCACTTTTTTTATTTAAATTTAGCACAAATATTTTGAAATGTATAGGGTATTCGCACTAGTAAATGACCAATTAAGCACCTTGATAAAGAGATTTGAATATAATCAATTAACAAACAGACGTTTAAAATAAATAATGATCGTTGCCGGTTACCAAGAACTCGCATTACTCATTCAAAGGTTGAATTTTTAATTTTCTGTAGTATTTATTAAATTAATGACAATGTTTTTATAATTTAAAAATTACCAATGAATGATCATATGGCCCTAGTAATTGACAAACTGAGGGCTACTGAATGACCGCAAGTGACTAATAATCAGTAACTAAAGTTTTAGGATACTATATGCAATTTTATACCATTGTATACTACATATGTGTTGAAATTTTATGTAATTCAATCATATAATTTTTTCAGATTAAGAAATTTGAATAAAAATATTAAATTTTAGAAAAGGTTTATAATTCAAAAATATTATATATATACAAGATTATAAAAATTATCAGTTTGATAATCCATACAAAAGTGTTTCATAGGCTATATTGCAATAATAATTTTTTAAATTTATCTGATTGTTATGCAATGGTTTCCTTGAAATCTGGTAACAAATTAAATGGAATCTCATTTTCTATTATTTTGCAATGCACATTTATATACTTCTCCCTAATTAGTTAATAAATCTGGTTCATTTTCGGAAAACAATTCCTTACGCCTAGCAGAAATACATTTTGAATAATCCATTATATCTGAATCAAAAAGAAACAAACCACATCGCACCCCGGCAAGAAAAGTGACAAAACTCAAACACCTTACCTATATTTAACTGATAACATTTCACATTCGACGACATATAGATCCATAATTACTATACTATAGAATATAATAGAATTTACCGTCAAAAATACCTGAAATTAAAAGCAGCTTATACTATGAGTTTTATAGTATTCTTTAAATAGGTTTTTCTCAAATACTGCATTATTCTGTTTTGTCACTTTTCTTGTCGAGGTGCGACATGTTTCAAACCCATGTTGAATTTGTTTCGGATTTCAAAGCTTTCTTGTAAGCTTCAATGAATAAAGCTGCAACATTAGTTTTAGAAACTGATTTTGATGATTGTTGCTTGTGTTTTCTGACAACATTTCTCCAGTGACAATTAAGCGGTCGAAAAATTGCAACATTAATCAATCTAACGCACAAAAAATCATTATCAAAAGTATTTTTCAAGAAACCAATAAAATCTTTATAGAATGAAACGTTTAAAATTAATTTCTGTTTTGAATCGTTTCGAATATAATAAACTACTCCATTCAACACACGTGACAGACTGAGGATAAATAATTAATATTAATTTTGTTAATTTAAAGAGATTTTAACACAATGAGTTTAACATCAAAAATATTCCATAATAATTTATATACAATTTATTCTATAAATCAAATAATTCTTTGTAATCTCTTTCTAACCTCACATTTATCCAATACTTCTGCTTCTTCACTTAATGCCGATGATGATTGAAACATGACGTGCGTTGTAAAACTGACGTCATCTTCGGATGATTCTAGGTTCGTGGCCAATTTATTTTCTTCGTAGATTATATCGTTGACCAAAGAATATCAGTCTGAATATATAAATGCTTTCTTCAATGGTTTTTTTTTTTTTTGTGTTTTTCAAAAGAAGTAATTTGATCTTGAGACAGACAAAAATTACACTCCTCTTCGTAATCGGAATCCTGCAAAAGTGAAAAATATATATTAACAAATCTTAACTTTAACTTCAATCCATATTCAATAGTTTTTGTTATAAACAAATATAATACAGTTTTAACGAAAGCAGAGAATCGAGGACGTAATTCTAATTTCTGTTATAATAATGTTACATTACTCGAATTATTTTTTTTATTAACTCAGAAAAAATTTATTTAATAAATAATCAATTTGCACCATTTTAAATAACACTTTTTAGACGAATCTGCATTGCTGTGTTGTGTTTTTCAGTTTAAAACTTTTAAAAGATAATAAATATTAAATTAATTTCAATTATTTCGATTGAATTACGGTTTAAAAGAGAAAACAATGCTGTTTCATCCGGATTACGAGCAATTTCCTCGCATATAAGGTCTTCAATTCTATTTGTTTCTGTTTCAGGTTCTTTTCATAAATAAAAGTGTACAAATAATAGAAAAAAGTAGAAAGTGAAAATTGAATAGATCTTGTAACTGGAAATGATGCAAGTTCAAGACGTCTGTAAGGCCACCAGTTCCAATTCTTTACTTTTAATGTTTTAATTGGATATTTTTGTGTGTTTTTAAGGAATTTTTTAGCCTGATGACCTAGTAGCCTACAAAGAAAGGTCCGGTCGTCGATGGTGTTCTGGAACACATGATCAGAATAAATAGTGGTATCTAAAAATAAATTTTTTGACAGACTGTGTCTTTTGTAATTAAAAAAAAATTACTTCACATACGTAATGCTTAGCACGCGCTGCGATTATCTTTCCGTAAGCACGTTTTTCATTGTTGCGTAAAAAATAAATGTTGAGAATAAATTTTCCGTAATTGTCGGAGCGATATTTTTAGATAGAAGTTATTTCGAAAGCGAAAACATGGATTTTTTAAGTAAGTTAATATAATTATACAATAAAAATACAGTTTAACTCTTTTTTAACGTATTCGCAATAAAAACAAAAACATAAAATTAATAGTAATTTTCTAGCAGATGTTTCAAAATTTTTATAACAATGTTATAACGTTGATAGCGAATACATTCTCTACGTTGAATTCCATAAAAATCTAATATAAATTAATCACATTAATAAACAAATGTAATTGTGATTGTTTTCGAGTTGAAGTAACGCTTTTTTTTCTGTTTTACGTTCAAAAATTTCTTGGAATATTTCTGAATCTTTACAATTTGGTAATTACATTGAAAATATTTTCAATTAAATTAGTCATCAGAAAATCGTGCATTTAGCACGAATTTCAAACAGAGAGAAGAGGAGCAGTAAAAGCTATCAGTTAACAAGCACCAAGCACACTTTCATAGTTAACTTTAATTCATTAAATACTTTCTAAACAGAAACTGTCGCTTATTGTAAATAGAAAATTCATAACATCAATTATTAAAAACATGAAAATTACAATCAGCTATTTCTTAGTGTCATTAACGATATTTAACTTTGCAGTCATTTTCTGCTGGAGACAATTCGAACGTTAAACGTATTTTCTGCAAATGAATAACAATTTATTATTTCATTTTTTCATCTTTTCTAACATTTAAATATTCTATTTCATTCAGATGTAAAAAAAAAGTAAACATTAGAAATTATAATAACATTTTTATAATGTTAATTTCTTTCACGTTATTTTTTATTTCATTAAGTATGAATTAAAACTAATCATTTAATTATATTTAAAATTAAACAGAAGTGAAATATGAGGAAAGTGAAGAAAACGATAACCCGGAGGAAACAGAATTGTCCTCTTCTGTAAGTTACAATTCAATCGAAATAATTAAAAATAATCTGATAACTCTTATAATTTAAAAGTATAAAATTTAAAAACCATGACAACAATGCAAATCTAATAAAATACAAGTACTGTAAAATTATTCGATCAGAAATCTGAATTTTTCACTTTTTCACAGGATTCTGATGATGATATAGAGGGGTTCCACTTTTGTTTGCGTAATGATCAAATTACCCCTTTCAAACGAAAAAGACGTCCATTAAAACGGGCATTTGTGTATATGAAAAATTATTCATTGGCGAAAGAAACTATCACAGAAG
The DNA here is from genome assembly GCF_000671375.1 of Centruroides sculpturatus. Lineage (NCBI taxonomy): Eukaryota > Metazoa > Arthropoda > Arachnida > Scorpiones > Buthidae > Centruroides > Centruroides sculpturatus. The sequence continues at coordinate 172,646 of NW_019384660.1, read as the reverse complement.
AAGAAGAATTAAGCAGTGAATCCTCCGATGACGACGCGAGTTTAACTAACACCAATACTGACCTCACGTCAAAATCATCATCGGAATTAAATAAAGAATTAAAAGTACTGGATCAAGGTGAGGTCACAAAGAGATTACAATGAATTATCCGATTCATAGATTAATTTGTTTAACGATTATTAAGAAATGATTTTATGTTAAACTCATTGTGTTAAAATCTCTTTAAATTAAGAAACTTAATATTAATTATCCATCCGCAGTCTTTCACATTATATTCAAAACAATTCAAAAATAGAAAATTAATTTCCAAATGTTTATTTCTACAAAGATTTCATTTATTTTGTAAAAATACTTTTAATAATTATTTTTGTTACTGTTTAAGCAATAAGTTTAACGGACATTAAATAAAAATTCACCGAAAACATTATTCAGGTGGAGTAAACGAACGAATAAAATGATGGCAAGACACACAATGTTCTTATTTATGACATAATTCATTGTTTTGCAGTGTGCTTATTTCTGATATCAAATTTAATTGACAATTAATTTATCAGCTGTCAAAGTATATGTCGAGAAATTTAATATAATTGTCTGGATTTTACTTTTCCGGCTGTTATAATATTTTAATCTTTTAGTGTTTTTGAAATCGTTGTGTTTTAAGACCTGTGCACACAAAAAAGTCAAAAAATTAATTCCCGAAATATCTGTGTGTGTCTATTTCGTTTCATATCTCAGAATAAATAAACATTACAAACCGACATTTGCACGGTAACTTGTATAATAAGGGACATCGAGGCGATTCAATTTCGGTGGTTGAAGCACGAAGGGGTGACAAGTAGAAGTAGGTTTCGTGAAGAATCGCTTTTTATGAAGATTTTACACCTTATAACATTTACAATTTTGTATCCAAGTTATTTGTGTTTTGAAAATTAAGCTTTCTCTGGATTTTTACAGGGTGTGACGTTAACAGATAATGTATAAATGTAAGATAAACGCTTGTAGAACTGAAACATCGAGAACTAAATTCGAATTCTTGTAATTTGTAACACGAAAGTAAAATATAATTTCTTGTATATAAACTCGGTGGGTTTATTATCACGAACATCTGGCGTATTTAATACAAGTCGTAGTCTGCGATTGTATACTAATTTACATAAAAAACAGACAATCCCTAAAACGTAGGCAAATTTTTGCTCACAATGGGAGAGATCTGAGTTGAAATTATATTATATTACTTCACTGTTTACACAATGGTACTACTTTCTGACTTCCTGTATACAGGTTATTCCTCTACATATGTATTTCTATATAAACTTAATAGCTGGGTCAAATTTCTTATAATGAATGTGTTTGAATACGTTTACGCATTATGATATAAAATTACGAAAAGATAAATTGTTAAATGATTACTTTGTAGAAACTAATGCGAAGAAAGAAAGGATGGTAGAAATTAAAAAGATGATTAAATTGGAAGACAGAGAAAATTCTGGTTTGTCTACGCCCAAAGATGAATCGTTGGAAGATAATGAAGTAAGAAAATATTTTCTAATATTTTTTACTTTACACTTATATATTTTTTGTCGTTTCTGCTAAACATTTCAGATTTTCGTTTTTTTTTCGCTGTGTCTACAATGATATTATCCACTTTAAATAATAGCACGAAATCATTTGACTTATAAAGTATATGTTCAAAATTGAAAACATTAAATGATTATACGCATTAAATATTACTTTGGGAATGGTCAAAATTAGAAAAAGACAAATTAAGATATTTAATTATTGGAGAATTTTGCGTTACAAGCGAACATTTAATCATTTTAGCTTGTTGTTCACAAAATCCGTTTAATTTAATTAAAATCCTTTTGTAAATGTTTGTCATTTAAATTTAGTTTTCATATTTATCCATTTTTGATAACATTTAATGAAGACAACTCGTGTCTTTCTAATAGGAAATTTTCAAGTCGTTTAAAAGATTTAAATATAGCATTTTTATTATTTCCCATTATTTATTGTAATTATGGTTGCATTACTTTCGTAGTATTATTTTTGAAGCAACATTTTATATAATTTTATTTTCATATTTCATTTACGAAATGTTTATGTCTTTTGCAGGAAACCACCAAATGTTTTGATGTTTTTGTGGAGTTTTTCCACAGAATTTCTTCCTTCATCTGTTTTGGTTGCCGAAAAAGAAACTAAAATATCAATTAATTACCAAACGTTTGTAGAAGATTGAGTGAATTTTAATTTTTACATTTCGGTGAGTTCAAACAATTTAATCGGTGTACGTTTATCATCGTATGTTTCTTAATCGTATAAAAATGAACGTTACATACCAGATTACACTTTTAATATTAATTGAAAAATTAATGAATTTATTAATTCATTAATTTTTCAATAAATATTAAATAAATTAATGAATAATAATCGCACATATAATTATATAAATTTTGAAATATACCCTTCTCTTATAATGAAAATTTTTTATGGGGAACTTTGGGCGGCACGTGAAATCGAATCATCTGCTCTGTACTTTATGTTTTTATTTTATACAGTTTGGTATGTAATTGTCTACTAGGACAGAGCTTATTAATAGGACTTTTTCTAGTGGTGTTAGGTTTATGCAATTAAAAAAAATGTATCCAGGCAAAACAAACAATCACCACGTATTTTGCGTGTACACACTTTGTTTTTGTTTCGGATTTTCAGGTCTTTCTTCAGCAAGTTTACAATGCAAACATAATGCTAAAAACAAAAATTTATAAAAATTTACAATACTATATAACAAAGATTACCGGAGAATGATATGAATGTGTTAGCATGATTTACAATTTCATTCTTGTTAATTACTTCGATATGTAAATAAATACACAGAAGAATTTCAATCATAAAATCACAATACCTTATAAAGTTAAAACACATTTTATAAAAATATAATGTTTTATAACGTTTAAAAGAATTTGTTTATTCTCACATACCTGTGCTTGCAACAGAAAACGATGCATGACATTTTTACTTAGTTTACTCCTTTTATATACTTTCCATACTATTGCTCCTGTTATCGATAATACTGTTCCATGATTAGTGGATAAATATGTTGGCATAACTGTCTTTTAAAATTGTTTTTTTCTTTTTCCTTTATTTCAATCGTATCTAAAACAATTTCACATTTTCTATGTTACTGCCGAATTTTCATTATTTTCTTTTATGGCTCTGATATGTTCCTTTATACTTATTTTGCATTTTCTCTTTGTCTCTCCTAGGAAAAAGTTAAAAATACGTTAGGTATGTATCTTTAATTTATGTGTATATATAAATGAATATGTATATTCGTTATGCACGCATAGGCCGTTCGTCAAATTGCTATGACACTCGGCAGTTACGTTTACATTCTTCTAACTTAGATAATGTCATACTTACTTACCACCCGAAAATATTGATTGAATTTCTATATATCAATTAATTTGTGTATACGTGTATACATTCGATTCGGATTCACGACCAACTGCTGGTGTTCGGTGGTTTTATTTAGATGTAGATACTATAAGTCTAAACCAGTGTTTAAATTACACAATTTTAGTGAATTAGTTGGTTAACTGATCTAAATTATGTACGTGTTTCGTGTTCTTCTCTAATACAAAATTCTGTAGAATTGAAGTCTTGCGACACTGCATAAGCAGCAGCATAAATGGATATATAGAAAGTTTATGTAGAATCTTTATGTGATAGTAATATAATTGTATACATTATAAATCACACGTCACAGTATTGCTTAATCCTCAGAGTCAATGGCTCCCTACATTTTTGGTATCCTGCAACTTGAACTGTTATGAGACCTTTCTGAAAACATCAATGAAGGGTAACGATTTAAGCTTTAGAATACCGAAAATGTAGTTGCTTCGTGGCCATCCAAAAGTAGAAAACTTAAAGCATAAGCTTAGTTAGTTTCAATAGTAGATGTGCCACTGCTCTAAAGTGAGTAATATAATTTCGTTTCAATCTTATACATTTGTATTTTAAAAGAATATAAGGATGTTGATTTTAAAAATTATGGAAATATTTAAATATCTTAGATGAAAATCATAATTATTTTTATTTTATTTTTACACAGTACAAAAGAAGTTCAAAAATTTTTGCCACTTCTACATAGTTACATTGTTGTGAATTAGCAACTATTTATTTATTTGGTTCCTGAGTGCTGACCCCTGCACGCAAAATCAATAAAAATGGCAACCAAAATAATTTTGAAAAGTTTATAATTTAAAACTTAAGAAAATGTTTGAAATTTAAAACTTTCAAGAAAAAGTTTATAATTTAAAATTTAAAAAGAAAGTTTGAAACTTAAAACTTTCAAGAAAAAGTTTATAATTTAAAATTTAAAAAGAAAGTTTGAAATTTAAAACTAAAGAAAATTTAAAATTTAAAACTTAACAAAAAACCCATAAAAATTTAAAAACAACAAAAAAACATTAAAATTTAAAAAAACAACAAAAAAATTCATTAAAAATTAAAAACAACAAAAAAATCCATTAAAATTTTAAAATAACAAAAAAGCCCATTAAAATTTAAAAACAACAAAAAAAATTTAAAATTTAAAAATAACAAAAAAATTTAAATTTAAAAACAACAAAAGAGCCCATTAAAATTTGAAAACAACAAAAAAACCTATTAAAATATTAAAAAAACGACAAAAAAACCCATTAAAATTTAAAAACAACAAAAAAACCATTAAAATTTAAAAACAACAAAAAAAT